>NC_050178.1:6348705-6648705 GCF_008315115.2 Sander lucioperca | reverse complement strand
ATCTCCTGTAGACAAGCATGGGTCCTTATACTCAGTCAGTCTTTAATTTTCCCGATTCCTGAGAAGTTAGGAAAGGCACCTCCAATGAGAGGGAGTGCGTTGCAGTCCAAGGGTGGGGTACATCCTTGCCCACCTACCTGCCATTGCATCCTGCACCCTAATCACCCATAATTGTGCCGTGTCTGGGCTCCCACCCAGTCTCATTAGGCTCTTTATGGCATTCCTGATGAAAGGTCGCTCCTGGTCACGCCAGGGGCGAGGGCATCAAGTTTGTGTAAATTGGCAATGACAAGAGTTTGCAAAATACAATTAGAGGAATAATCAGCATGGACTGATCCCTGCATCTGCCAGTGGTGCCATGATTCTCCCTCATCTTCCTTACCTTTTTAATCCACTGGAACTTCCATATATTTTAGTAAATCTGCCTCTGCTGCCTTTGTTCCTCCTTATCAGCTCCTTGTGTATTCCACTGAGCTAAACACTTCACTTCTAATCTCTGTTTTCCCTCCACCTACAACATTATCTCTTCTGTTGTGTATTATCTCCATATGGAAGCCCTTAGCCCCAGGGAACTTTCACTCAAGAGTGCGCTCTCTTGCAATGCATGGCCAGCGTCCCACTGATGTTTCATGAGGTGTAAAAAGCAAATGATAATCTGAAAGAAATGTAATGAGACAGGGTCAGCCGCCTTTCACGTGTCAAGGCTGTTTAAAAAATAAAAATGTGTCTCGGTTTCATCCTACAGCATCTTATCTCAGTAGAGACTGTTTTACTGGCATTCTTGCTATAGTCAAATTACTTAAACTAACCCTTACCCTTAATAAGCACAAACTTAAACATCTTAGTTAAAACAGCAATTTCAATTATTTAGTTGAAGGTTGTGGTGGTGGAGAGAGCTGCTGCAGCAAACAGCATTGGCATGAGAGTAGCAGAAGAGTTAGTCTATATCCACAACATTCCACTTCTGGGAAATTCTGGAATTCTGCCGAATTTCACTCTTTTCGGCTGGATGTCCGTTACCTAATGCCAGGATCAGACTACACGATTTTTTGTCTTTCACAACAGTCACTTTGTCAGACTAGACAGACATATTTCCAAAAAATCTTGCTGTGTCTTGGACAGAAGAGTGGCAACACTACAAGTATGACACCGACCAGCCCCCAGATCGATTATCGCGTGCTGTCGTGGATATCACGCGCAAGTTCATAGGTCGACACTTTGGAGGAGCAGCAGCCTCTCAAAAACTCACGAAAATGAGGGATCGTAAAACGATTTCACTGCTTCATAAAATTGTTTTATTTTTTTTGTGGCATTTATCTTTTTCCTTTTTTTTTTTTCTTTTTTTTTTAAATTAAATACCAAACAGTTTTACCTTTTCAGGCCTTTTAACATATTCAAATTAAACTATCTGATAAAATATGTAACCTTTGACGACCTATTGTGAGTTGGCTTTGTACTGTTTTAAATGATCACGTCGAGAAACCACTGATCTTATTGCATCCTGTGTTTGTAGAGCGCTCTCTGGTCAAATCACTTAATTATCAACTGACCGACATTGCACTGAAAACAGACGTATTCTTTGGATATCTGGCTGTATTCTGTCTCATCTATGTGAGGTCCTCTTACTTTTGTGCAGCTGGGTATGAAAACACCAAAGACATGGACATACTTATTTTAAGGTCAGGAAAATACCACCACGTAATAGCGCTGCTTGAGCAGCTTTGTGCACTGCCATGAAAACAGAGCCCATCACCTCTGAATTAGATGTAGCCAGGGGGTAGTATGTTTGACTGCTGTTCCTTTCAACTTTGAACAACTGTGAAATCATATAGTGTCACACTTGAACATGTGAAGCAATGTTTAGGGCCTCAACGTTTATTCCCCTGTGAGCATGACAGTCTGTCATGTATCTGCCTCCCTTTCCCCCGCAGGTTAAAGGCTCCGAGCCACTTTCCATGCACTAAGGCCCTGCACATACCACAGAAGCATATCTAACACATGCGACAAGGAGGGAGACAGACTAGAAACCACAGGTCCTAACAGGTGGAGAACAGATAGAGCACACGCAAAGGGTCAGAGGGCAGTTCCCTGAGGTCCAGAGGTATTTGTTCCTCCTGTTCGTCTGTGTGCAGATCACAAAGGGTTATTCTGAATAAATGCATGGTTCATGTGGCTGGCCTACTTTTTTTCTGTGTTGCAGTCTGTAACTTTTACTGACAGTAAAAATGAGTCAAAAACCTTTGGCTATCCACAGGTGTTTGAGGGGACACATCTCTCCCAAGATATATTGCTCTGTCAGGCTCCTTCCATCAAATGATTACAGTCAAAACAGTCATGTGAGGCGCCTGGGTAGCTCATCTGGTAGAGCGGGCTCCCATATATAGAGGATTACTCCTCGACGCAGCGGCCGCTGGTTCGACTCCGACCTGCAGCCCTTTACTGCATGCCATTCCCCCTCTCTCTCCCCTTTCAAGTCTAAGCTGTCCTATCCAAATAAAGGCCCAAAATGCCCAAAAAATAATCTTTGAAAAATGAAACAGTCATGTGAAAGATCTTGTCTCTACCAGTATACAACAATCAGATTTCCAGTTTGAGCTCTATGACTGCTGGGGACACGCAGACTCTTACTGGGGTGATTTGAGCTGCCTGTGTCTGTGAATAAAGGAGCAGCTGTAGTCTCAGTCAGCTGAAGATAAGATGAGGGAAAAAAATGAAAGCTTACAGGAGTGAGAAGCAGCTGGCTCCAAAGGATGGGGTATCCCATAACACATAAACAAACCTATGCTCAAATATGTGCACATGATACACACACATGCACACTTGCACACTTACCTTGTGATGCAGTGAATTGGATCATCAAAACAGGGATTAGAGGCGTTTAGGACTCAGTGGAGCAGAATGTTCACTAAACAAATTCAAACACTGGATTTTAGTGTCTTTGATGTCACACACAAATCCCTTGTGGTCAAACATGCACAAATAATAAAAAATTAAGGCTCAGTGGGGTGGGTAATAAGCTGTACAGAGACTACAGAGTCACTTGATTGATACTTTTACTCAAGAGTCAGACAGCCTCTCAGTGCTTCTCTCAGCACAACTGTCTGCTGCTTGTCTGTGGTTTCTTGTCAACACATGCCTTGGGAAGAAGAAGTGTATAAAAACAAAATACAACTGTTTCAATAGACCGATAAGCAGAGAATTTAGATTCTGCTCATCTGCATTTTCACATGAGAACGATCAATTGAAGGAAAACAACCACCACGGCTGACTGGAATGGGCTGACACACCTGTTAACAAAGCAAAAACACCTCAAGACATATACCATATTATTTCTTTAATGTAGCAATGATTCAACGATTATTTTCATTATTGATTAATCAGCAAATTATTTTCAATTTCTCAATTAATTGATAAATCGGTTTATGAAACACCAGAAAACAGTGAAAATACCCATTGCAATATCGGAGAGCCCAATGTTGCATCATCAGATGTCTTGTTTCGTCCAACCAAAAGTCCATAATATTCAATTTACTGTAATGTAAGACCAAGAAAAGCAATTACTTCCCACATTTGAGAACCTGGAACCATCATTTTGTTTCTATTTTTGCTTGAAAAATGGTAATTAATTTTCTATTAAATGACTAATTGATTCATCAACTAATCATTGCAGCTCTACATAATACCTTAACGTTTTGTGATCACTTTTTAGTGCAAGAGAGAAGTTGGAGTGCTTTATGTTAACTTTAGTACAGTTTGAGTTTATTTAGAGTAATAAGTACAGCAGCTCAAACGCTTCACCACTGAGATGTGTGGTTTCCCTCTGGTTGCGAAGTCTTTATAAAAGTTTTCTTTTTTTTAAGGAAACCGAAGGCAATTCAATGCCTATACAGTAATGCCCTTTGCTCGATGGTAACACTTGAGACAGATTGTTAATGACTTAATGGAAACATTCGAGGTTTGTGAAAGGAGGTACAGGCATCTTAAACATCAGTGAATACACATCATAGAGGTCTGTGTGTGGTTAGTCCTTTGTCATTAAGGGGGGAATTTTCTAACTTAGTTTCAGGAAAGCCACACCACATCCGAATGATAGTGCCACAACTCAGCTGCCACACTGGCCACAATTACAGGGCTTTAGGAAGAAACTCGTACCCAAAACTGGCACTAAGAATGCATCAAATTGGACTAGGGGTGGAAATTATTGGATGCCTAATACAGCATACATAGTTTTCTGGTGTAAGTCAGTGCGGTGAACCAGAGTGAAAGACATTTTACCAGAGCAGGCGTTTTGACAAGTAAAGAATGGTCCTCTTTGTCTTTGAATTATTAAATTGTGGCAGCTGTGTTTTAGTTACATGATGAATGAGAGCAGAGCAGAATCACAAAGTGTCAACTTGATAAGCATCCAGATGCACATCTGGGTTATTATTGATGTAGCAGCAGATTAACAACAGGGGGCAATGTTGAACCTCAGCTGACGCCATGACGCCAACCAACGTTATCAGTTATCAACCCTCTAAAGCTTTGCCTCCTGAAATAGTGTGCACTGTTGCAAAAACATGCCATACGTTTCATGCTTTGATACCTTCTATATTTTATTGATTTACAAATTTGTTTAGATCTGAAGCGTAAGACTAGTCCTCAAAATGTCATTGTTTACCTCATCTGATTACACATGGCATGTCAAATGTGCAGGCTTCTTGATCTCTGCTCTTGTTTGCCAGCAGTCTACCTGTAAATGTTACATAGCACAGAGACAGTCGTCTGGCAGAAACACATTACAAGGAAACCTTAGAGCTAAAGTACTTACACAATTTAGACACAATGACCTGAACTACAGAGGTAATGGTTGGATAAAAACATTGTAAATGTATCTTTGGGATTCTCATGATATCTGACTCCAGGAAGAATAGATAGTGAAAACCATGAGGAGCTATGGGATCCATAAAACAACTTTTATAATAACGTTTGTGAGCATATTTCACCAGTTCATGTGTTTCATTTGAGCTTCTGCCAGGCAGCCTTGTGGAGCTGCCTGTCGGAAGAATAACGGAAACGTGTCCTCTACCAAAGGCAAGGCATGTTTATTTGTATAGCAACTTTCAACGAGGCAACTCATAATGCTGGTCATAGCACATAAAAGGCAGTAGGAGAAGATATTAAAGGGACACAAGGCAATATAAAAGAAGCACGTGAATATGATTTTAAAATAGAACGTAAAAATAAGCTAAAAAAATAAGGAATAAGATTTCACAGTAGAATACGATGTATAGTGTAGCTCCATTGCAGTGCAAAACCTGAATAAATGGTCCCAAGTTTAATAAAAGGCAGTGGCAAATATAAAGTCTTATAAATGACAATTATAACTGATCATTGGAAAACCTCTTAAAAACATGTTAAGCGTCGGTTATATTGGAGGTCAAAGGTGAGGATGAGCTTCCCGTGAAAGAGTGTGAAGTAAATTGTCAGTTCCAGTTCATAGACGGTTGGTTTGTTAGTCAGACAAGATGTTGTCATGAACCATCCTGCGCTCACATGTGCAGGTCAGTCTCAAAAACTCCTCGTCCGAATGAAACCTTGAGCCATACCCCATCTTCATAGCACCTGGTAAATGGAAGCAGCTGTGAGGACAGCAGGGAATGCAACCAGGAATGAATACTAGCAAAGCACATACACCAGCAAGCTTTTAGATCAGGGCCCCAAAAGGAAACAAGTTAGACTATCCTCGGCGTGGCCCCCGTCGTACTGGGATCAGTGGCTGTCTTCCTTATCACAGGAAGTCACACAATACAGCAGAGGAATGTAAAACCCAGAGCTTTGCTGCAGCTGAACTTGCAGAAACCCAGTCAAGAGTTATAGTTTTTAAATGTTTTGGAACAGAGTGTCCACTGCAGGGAAATACACATTATACACATTTCTTTTATATTTCACTTGCAAGAAGACATAACAGCACTGAGCAATTTGGCGCAAGATTTGTTTTCCTATTAGAACAATGCACAAGAACTCCACCCTTATACATAGACAAGGGTGATAGAATATTAGAAACACTTCGAGGGTTTCCATCATTGAATTGTTTATATGGGGTGGTAAGCCACTCATACTGACTTTTTGTGAGACTGTCCTCTCCAGAAAAAAACGCCTTCATAAGTTGTTTGTTCAAGCATATATTACAACTCATATTTACCTTTATAGTACTGCCACTCTCTGGTGGCCATGGTAATTGTGACAGGAGCACAGCAGAAAGTACGGGGACAAAGTTAAAGTGCCCCAAATTCCACACAAGGTGGCAGGTTGGGGTGTTGGATGGGTTAAACAAACACAGGACTTTCATTCAGGAGACTGGAGTTTGTGTCCTGTTTGAAAAGAAAAGTAAATGGCGAGTTGCATGTATAACCGAAAGTAGAGGAACAGATGTACTGATTTTAACCCAAACTACGATCTTTTTTTAAAACTTAACGAAGTAGTTTTGGTGCCTAAACACCAAAAAAAGCAAAACTGTGACCGTTTCACGTTAAAGGGGTGATAGAATGCAAAACCGATTTTACCTCATCATAGTTGAATAACGACAGTTTGGTGGGTAAATAGGACATACATAGAACCTCAAAATCCCATTGACACCTCTTTCCTCTGCAAATCTCACAATTTGAAACTGCCTCTGAAAACGGGCAAATCTCAACGAAGCTCATAATTGACGTCAACTATGTGGCTGTACCTTATTTGGCTCTGGTCTCTATCTTTGTCACGCCCCAACATTTACATAGGCTACACCACTGATCTGAGATCAGGTAGTCTTCTGAATAGGTCACGCAGATCTCAGAAATTGTATACATTGTTCGTCTGCTATTTCATCACTAAATTCACTTCTGAGACTTTTTTATGTGAGAAATCATCTATGTAGAAGTCAAATATGGGCCATTTAACAAAAATTGATGGCTAATTGCAAATTTTGTCCAACTGTGTGTCAGAGTTCAGCAGCCGGTGCTGCCTGGGTTGCTGCCTCGCCGCCCGGCCTGTCCTCCTTCACAGACCCGGCCGGCTGTGAGCTAGATGGAGCTCTGTCACGGCCGGCAGCCCGCGGCGCTCCATACCTGCGCAAAGTCACCATTTCTGGGTTACTGGACTACCAAACGCCGCTGCCCTGACAGAGCTTCAGGGCCTCTCCCTCCCCTCTTCCTGCTAAATGGCCGGTGTGTGTGAAATCGGAAAAAGTGTTAGCTAAGCTTTGTAAGACCTTAGGGTAGCTGTGATATACATGCCGCAACGAAATTCAAAGTGTAAATATACTATAGTTATGCCGAAAGTGTAGCGGTGATCTCATCCCATAGGATTGAATGGGACACATAGCCTAGCTAGCAGCTCCTCCTAACGAGACTCGTCAAATTCACAAAAGTGCCTTAAATTGAAATTGGACAAAAGTGTTAACTTTGTAAGACCTTAGAGTAGCTGTGATATACATGCTGTGACGAAATTCAAACTGTAAATATACTATAGTTATGCCGCGGGCCCTGAGCCCCGGTAGTCCAGTAACCCAGAAACAGTGACTTTGCCCTGGGTATGGAGCGCAGCAGGCTGCCGATTTCTCGCCAGACTGTGTGGAGCTCCTGAAGTCTGACACGTCTTACCAAATTTGCAATTAGGCATCAATTTTCGTAAAATGGCTTTACGAAAACGGTTTAGATATGAGGACGGAAAACGCTCATGTGAGTCGTATAAAGTCGGAATAAACAATCTGTCGTCGAATGGTTTGGGGGACTTGTTGCTTTTTGTGATTAATTTAGTCAGTAGATGCCTAGTCTCACATTGCCAGACCTTCCTCCCATCACCTGCCGGGATGGGAGAAAAACGTGCTCTGGTTTATTGGCATGTCTTTAAACCAATCACAATTGTCTTGTGCCTCGCTAAGCGCCGGACGAAGCCCTGGTGCCTCTGCAAAATAGCCTCGGGGTGGAACTTGTTTTGGTGGAACATGTATACGTTCAAAAGTTGTTTTAGTCGTGCAACAGAAAACTCAGATTGGACAGATAGTCTAGCTAGATGTCTGGATTTACCCTGCAGAGATCTGAGGAGCAGTTAATCATAGTCCTCATAAATCGACCTGAGTTTAAAATTCCAACACAAAGAAAGCGGAAGGTACCGGACATCCGGCCATAAAGAGTGACATCCGGCGGAATTTCCGGCGGTAACGGAACAATCCCGGAAGTTGAACGTTGTGGATATAGGCTAGTACGTTTGTAGATGCCTAAACAATTGTCACACCCAGAAAATGTATGGCATTTGCTGGGTGAAACCTGGGACATAAATTGGGCTGCAGACACACTACTGTGGTTCAGGCATCTGATCTCTTTTTGGAAAATGTGCACACCAACCCCCAAGAGCGAAAAGTGAGAAGGGAGAAGTGATCTGATGTTCAGGGGAAGGGGCTTGTTCTTAAAACATCCTTATTTTGAAGAAGGCTACAGCTCTATTTTCGCTTCTTTAGCTGTTTCTGATCACCCTGCTGGAGGTTCAGCTTGGTGATGGATTGATGGATGAGTGAGGGTGACACAAAATTAAATTCCCCCTGGAGTCAGGTGAAGGTGGAGCCTCTGCTCCAACCCCCAGACTCACTCATGTCTTCAGAGGTCATTGAGTTTAACACAAATACTTTTTATGGCTGGGAATGTTTCAGATTTGAAAAAAAAGTTATATTAACATTTGTGCAGCAAAGAGATATAGTTCATCTTTCCATGTGGCAACCACATATTAACAATAATCTGGTTCATCTCTATTTTTTGTTTTTTTGGCACAGTTATGGAACTATTTGTTGATTTCCAATGTGGTCCTCATTGTACAACAACAACAATGTAATTGAAGACAATATAATATAAGATAGTAATACGATAAAACATCCTAATAGCAGGTTCACATCCATACTAAAACATGAAACATGTTCAAGGTTTTTCTCTAAGGAGTTTCTTCTGCCCTCTAAAAAACGACTTTGGCTGAACTTTATTCCGTACCTGTTTGGAGAAAAAGACAAATATTCTGCCTTTAGTAAAAGCATGCTTCTTTATCGAGCTGCTGTAGATAGTCAGTTTCCAGTGTTGCATTTTGTATGCTGACCTGTAGCAGTTCAACATTCCTGCCGGCTTATTGGGCAGAATGATGAGCATGACACTGTCTCCTGGCAGACCCCTGCTCAAGCTGCCACAGAGGTGTGTGGCCTCAGGGGGAAAGAGGGGGGAGATGGACGTCTTCACACACACTCAAAACAACACACTAGTGGCGCAGCTCTCACCACAGGATTCCTCAGGGTCTTCAATCCTGCTCTTGACTTTAGGTCATCATCAATTGTCTGCTTTAGTCCAGTTGTTTATGGATAATTTTCTTCAAACCTGCTGTTATTACGGTACTTGTTTAGAAAGTTAAATGAATTGTGCTAAAAGGCAGACACTCCCTTTCACCCCACGGCCCAGACTCATTAAATCAAGATCTTGTGATAAAGTACCCAAATAAAAATCAGTGAGCATCCTTGAATGGATCTGTAGCTGCAACTTATCCAGCCTTGCTAAAAAGGATTGGAGTAATAAATGATGAACAGGAATTTTATTTCATAGTGTAATAAAATGTATTCTTGATGTTAAAGGTTTTTTTCATTACGTGTTGTATGCCGTTTAGGTTTTATGACAGTTTTAAACAATTGGCAATAGAAAGAGTGCAGTGTTTTGGTGTGAACATTTCCAGATGCTGTAAACTGAGAGGGAAATCGTTTAATTGGCTGGTTAAACGCTGGCATCACAATGCACCGGAGTCTGCTTGAGGGGGGAAAATGTTCTATAAAGCAATTTTCTTTGCATTCATACTCTTCCTCTGTACAGTAACTCTCCGCTTTTATGGACATGGAGAAAGTTTACAAACTGGTTAGTGCCAAGTAAATGCTCCCTCCTAATTTTCTCCATGGCTTTCAGTTTTCAGTCCAAGATTCCTTCTGCTGGCATGGCAAATGAAACAGCCCAATGTCATCAAGTTTAAAACTACACTGTGAGGATAATCTCTCCTGACAAACCCCCATATGAATACAATTTAACATTAATGTAGTCAGTCTGGCTGGGTCCCGAAACTGCAGTGTAAAAGTGAACAACCCGTAACACATGACCCCTTTTCAATTTCAATATCAATAGCTCGTCATTACGCAGACGATATGCAGCTCAAATGATGGTATTTGGTGAACTGTCATCACCTGTATCTGACCCGAGTCATTATGTCTAGTTTGGGAACTGGAGGGAAAGATTTGATCTGGTTTAGTTGATGACAGTTTTGGCAGGAAATTTAGCTGTGGAAATGAGATGGAAAAACTGTTACTTCTTATGGAAGTATTTTGGAGGTTCTGCATGATTGATAAATGCCAGTCCTGGTTTATGTTGGAGGAAGTTAGAGGAGATGAGGACAACATGTGAATGCTGCATATTTCTTTTCGTCCCACTTAATTTATGACTTGCTATATTTTGATTCTGTTTTGGATATATTATGTATTTTTCCTTGTCCTTGAAGTTGGTACTGAGGAGATGTTTAAGAATGGAAACGGCAAACACAGTATCCTGCAGTCATTCTCATGAATTTCCAGGCACTTGAGCACGTTCCACTTTCCAAGCTAGATCTAAATTTATTCATGGAAACTATTTGAAACTTAATCAGACTGACATTAAAAGGAAGGCGCATTTTTTCTTAATCTTTGCTGCTCAAAGAAAAAAAAGGTCAGTGCTGTTTTCACCAAAACACTGAGCTTGTTAAACATATTTGACTGTTCACTGTTCTTTCTAATTTCTGTTTTTGGTTGTGGTTTTAATAACTACAGGATTAACTTTGTCCTTGTTTCTCCCCGTCAGATCTTAATGAATGTGAGGAGACCAATGGAGGCTGTGAGGCTCTCTGCTGTAACACCATTGGAAGTTTCTATTGCAGGTGTCCTGCTGGACAGAAACTGAATGAAGATGGCAAAACCTGTCAAGGTGAGTCCTCTACTATATTTGTTGTGTAGCTGGGTTGTATCAGTTTATATCAGTAACGTGATACCATACAGAATATTGGGGTTGTGGTTATCATACTGTACAGCTATAATGTTCATGCTCAAAGTACACTTCCTTTTTTATAATTCCTTTTTTGTTATCTTTTGTAAGCACAAATGGTTGTTTTGTTTTAGTATTAAAATATTACTTAACTAACAAACATATTTGACTTAGTCAGTTTTGCTCAGACTGAAGTGACACCAAGTAATTTTACACCTAACCCTGAATTTACCATCATTTGCCTTTTGTGTCCTTACTCCACTCAACTAATTAAATGTTTTTAGCCATGTTAGCTGCGTGGCTCTAGGTATGGCAATGTCAGTCCGACATATCTTAACAGTTAGCGGTTGAAACTTGGTCCCGGCATTCATACTTCACGGTGGATGAATCCTAACGACTTGGTGATCCCCTGACGCCACCATTAAGTGGACATTTGTGGTTTTGAGTGAAATTTTGCAACAACAATGATAGAACTTGGATAGGTTGCAATGGAAAAGTATTTAGACATTCATTTTCCCCTTAGGATGAATTGCAACAACTGTGGTGATCCTTCAACTTTACATCTAGCGCCATACAAATTTGAATTTGTCCAATACTTTGGTTTTATGACCAAATACCTACAAAACTAATGTTATTCCCTTCCGCCTCAGCTGTACTGTATAGTGTTTATTAGCAGCCCATAATGTTACCCTAATGGTTCACTTGGCATAGCCAAACTAATTCGCCAATGCGTATGAATCTGGAACCTCTCAGTTAATTTTCAATTTCCAAGGAACATTATAAATGGTGCAGACCAAAATGCCTCTGTACACAATTGAATAGACCTACAACCAATAAGAGTTGAGCCATCAGCGAGAACACTGCTTGAGTCGTTTTGAAGCAGAAAAAAAAATGCCACCAGGGTCAGAAACTTTCTGAAATTACAGCTAAACAGTACACAATGTGTTTCTAAAACCATTTTAGGCAAGAAATATGTAACACAGTAACAGAATCTTGATTCATATTTGATCAACACCACCTAGTTTGACAGTTTGATCTGAATTTTGTGAGCGTGTTGCGTTGCGCCGGTCGCAGTATTCCAGTTATGTCCAGTAACTACGTTCAAACATGACGCTTCAGTCCAGGTTCTGGCCGGCTGGAAATGTGTGTGTGTGGGAGGGGGGCCAAATGTATCTGCCAGAGCAAATGAAACATGAGCTGGCAGATTTGTCTGGTTTACAGGCTATTACCTTACAATAATTTGGATTTATATAGTTTGTTGTGTCTTTACTCAGCATCCATTTGTTTTTGGTCCTTTATTCCGTGTTCTTTTTGCACGTTGATGTTCACATTCATGGAGTTTTGTTTTAATTTTTATTTGTGTGAATGTAGATTCTGCAACCAGTAAACATCATAACCAGATCACTTTAACTCAAGGGAACAACAGAAACAGATATTTTAACTAAAAAAGGATGTTTAATGATTCAAAATTTCTGTGGACGAAAGCGCAGCTACCAGTCTATCAAGAGGCCCAGAATCTCTGAACCACAGCTTACCAAAACTGAACTTTTTCCCAAACATTTCCCCATGAAATTCACATTTTGCTCCATCATAGTTTGATGTTTCTGATTAGGAAATATCTGTGAGTAGTTGGTTTAATCAGAATAATGATTCCTCTGTGCAGCAGCCAAGCCTAGAGGAGAGACGCTGGAATGCTCTGCAGTATGGCTGTCGGCTGGAGGAACCAGTGAGAGATCTGATCCAGGTCACGGTTATTAAGAGAGTTGATGGGAACGTTGTCACAGCTGGCTTTCATAGCTCTCTGCCCTCTGCCACTGGTGTATATTGGAGGAAAACAGCTACCCGCAGCATTAATGTCCTAATTGTCTGTAATTGGCAGTGTTATTAACAGAGGTAAAAGAAGCTGGAAGAATGTTGTGGATGTTTAAGTTAGTGCTGCATGTGTGATGCTGCGTCTGCAGAAAGTGATCAGCTTCCCTCTGCATGATGGACTAAAGCTGGAAGAGCTGCAGAGTCAAAGCCTGCATGAGTCCGGATGAGAGACAAGATCCATTCATTTAGCTGTTAAGAACAAATGGTTCTGGGGAGTTGGATCGTATACAACCACTTTACTACTTTGGGGGAATCCTGTCCTTGGCAAACTGCAATCATTTTTTGGATGAAAGACATCTGCTGCGGGATGTGCATATGCGAATACTGCTTGCATGGACAAGAAACAAACAAATGCATCTTTTGTTTAGTGCAAAAAAAGAAAAGAAAAAAACTAAACACTGAATTTACAATTTAATTCATTTGTAGAGAGTTCCCTAGATGTATGCTCCTGGTCAAATTCCATTGTATTTGTGCATTTATGTATTATTTATGTTATGTATTTTAGATTTTGAATAAGCAGCACTGATACAGATGGCACTGATCAAAGTGGAAGAGGTCAACAGTAACTGCTGTCGTGCTCAGTGCAGCGCAGCAGCATCAACATTTTAGCCGTCATGCCCAATGAACTTGACTGCTCAGACCAAAACGAGCGTGAAGGTGGGAGTAATAGTCTGCCAATGTTTGCCACCTGTCTTAATAGTGAGCTCTAGGAGTGTGTGAGTAACGTCTTCCAAAATCAGCAGGTATAAGATGCTCTTGTTAGCCCACAGAGAAAGACAGTTCCCGTAAAGTTTTTTTAAGAAAAACATCTCAATGTTGCTAGGTTCTCTTCTGGCTTTTTCTAGTATTTTATTCAAAGTGTTTCACTCTGGCAAGATATCTTACAGTTATGGCTCTGAGCCTATCATATGTCTTCCATGCTTGAACAAGCTGCTTTTGTTCTCAACTGGCTTGCATCATTGTCCACATGATCCTGAAGTCTGCACAAATATGCATTTTACATGCAATTTGTGCAGAGTTGTGAATATGTTGGCGTGTAGTGTGGTGTGACAAAAACCCCTGATCTGTATCAGTTTCTGCTGGTCTGTTTGAGCTTGAGTACTTCTCAGATGCTTGTGGCCTGATGTAATGAATGTACAGGTGTATGTTACAGAAACTTTAAGTTTGCATTATTAAGAAGAAAGATCATAAGAAGTTAGTCATTGTTTCCCGCAGAGGTCTCTTAAGGGCCATTTGCGTTCAGAGAAGAGAAGTGATGCTGACCATGAATATGCTTTGCTCTTTATAAGCTCTATAAAGTGCTGTCATGGTCCTGCTGCTATGTTTGTGTGTATGTTTTGGCAACAGATGAGAGCACAGTGCTTAGCTCCTTAATAGACAATTTCAGTGCAAGGCTAATCCATGTTTGGATTATAAATACTGAATTTGATGTCTGGCTTTTAGCACATTTTGCTTTCCCTTAGAGGCATTTTTTTTTAAACATGTCAATATCAAAATAAATTTATAGACAGCATATTCTTTTAGTCTGTTCACATTCTTTATTCTCCAAAACTGTGGAGTGATGTGCACTCATAAATATTGCTTTTTATCACATAATATTCTTTGAAAAATACAGTGGCCCTGTAGTAACATGTTGTAAATCATTGAGGGAAAGACATCAATTACTGTTGGCTGGTAAAATGCAGAATTATTTATTTGTAGTTCATGCAGCACTGGATATGCCTCTAGTGTAAGAGAGTGTTTTTGGGTGAGGGTGATATTGAAGTGTGGGGAAAAGGGGGGAGAGAGGAGGATCTTTAATGTGATGGACATTTAGTTTTAGTAGATGGGAGGGTGAAAGAGGAGAGGGGGATGGAGAAAGGGAGAGCAAAATCAGGAGGCAGAGTGAATAAAATGTAGTTACCATGTTACATCAGACCAGGATTCAGCACCTGCAGAACTAGTCAGTCATTTTAATTTTGCATAGCTAATATGCTTAACAAACAATATGTTTAAAATGTTTAATTTTCTACAGTAAAAGTTTTACTTTTTTTAAGTTCTCTGTGAGGCATTACGTTTCACTTTCGACCATGACTTTGTCATCAGGGCAGCAGATTTTCTTTTTGGTGTTAATTGAAGCGATGGCATGTCTGACATCTGCTGCAAACTATCCACAGAGTTACTTTAGAAGGATTTGTTATAGGCCACACTGTTACCATGGATACCACGGCTACAACCATGGCTACCTGGCAGCAGGTAAGTGATAATTTCACAGCCAAAATGCATGAGTGTATTAATGATTCCACTCTGGGTCCATCCCGAGAGGAAAAGATTGTAAAACGCATTCATTTAACTGTTAATCATTGAAGTGAGTAACGCTGACATTTTATTTTACAACAAATTAATTTTATTCTTTTCAAAAAGTAGCAAATGCTACCATATACACTGCATAATGTTTCTTTTCAGAACATAGGCTCATTTAAAAAAAATATTATAAATAGATTTATAGTAGGACTTAATGCATAAGTAGGGAGGTATTTACTGTGGTCAGAGTATTTGTTCATGGCTCAGCCGGACTGGCTTATCAGTCCCCCTGATAATGTGTCTGCTGAACGC
Source organism: Sander lucioperca (assembly GCF_008315115.2). Taxonomy (NCBI): domain Eukaryota; kingdom Metazoa; phylum Chordata; class Actinopteri; order Perciformes; family Percidae; genus Sander; species Sander lucioperca. The sequence goes on along the minus strand of NC_050178.1, from coordinate 6,633,193 downwards.
GCTGTCTGGCACTGCCCAGATAACTTTGTCTCTGATCAGAATAGAGGAGGATCGCTTTTACCAACAAAGATAGAGCACATTGAAAACATGAACTATAAATCATGAGTGATGCTTTGTAACGCTAACACAAACAGGGCTAGATACCAGCTACACTCTCGACAGATTATGTCAATATTATTATGACTGAATATTTCTTTTCATGTTTGGCAGGACTGGGCTCTGGGATGAATGCACAAGATGAAACATGTTTTACATTTGTAATTACCATATTGCCGATAATCCCTCTGATCTGCTGTATTACTTAGATGTCATTCTTGGAGATAAATTAGGCTGTTCAGAAATGATTTATCTTCTGCACACAATAAACAAATCACTTTTCGGAAATGGACCAAACTAGTTTTCCATAAAGACAACACTGTGCTGTAGGTGGCTGCGGGCAGAGAATGAATGTGTCTTCTGTAAAAGCCAAGTGCTGCGGAGGCTTTGGCTCTGAGCTTGGGTGCGGGGATCATGTTCTGGATGTGGAAACCAGGCTGGAGGGGCTTCACTGACTGTGCGCTGCAGTCGACCGAAGAACAGCAGCTCCACACTGCTGGATCCCATTTCATGAAAAACCAAACCAAAGGACGGCATGCAGCATGGATGGAAAAACGAAGGGACGGCTCCTGCCAGCTTTCCTGGACCAAGTGGAGCTGAAGTCTGGCAGCAGAAAGACAAAGAAGAGGAAAATTTAGAAGCTCATTTCTCCCCCAAACACTATATTTGAAGATGTCATTGGATATTATTGGGAGTAGATGGGTTCAGCATAAGGATATTCCTGTAATTTAGCTGTCTTGGGCAGTTTTTACTGGAACCATTAAGCAAGTACATGTTTGTCCCTTCCCATACACTGCACTTTTGTTCTTATCCTAATCATATCCTTGTTTTTATTATGAAGAGTAGAATCAGTGTTCCATGAATCCCATTAACAACCAAGATTTCATAATTTACAACACGGTGCTTCCTTTATCATGTTCTATAACATCAGGGTGTTTTGGGTCTTGTAAAGACCTGACTTATGGGAAAATAACAGGTCATATACTATTTGTGTGTACTTGTGTGTAACTGCGGGAACATGAAGACAGTGATGTGGTGGTGTGTAATGCGCATGATAAAGCTCAGATGCAGATTGTCCCGCTGCCTTCATCCCACACAGCGTGACACGAGCACGATGGAGGCTAAATTCACTCCTTATGTTACAGGGACTCTGATATTCATATTTGTTTCACCACTGGCCATGAGAAATACGACAGTAAAGCTGCTATAACCTATATTTTATTGTTAACAATGGATCAAATGAGTAATGTGAAAGGGTCTCTTGTAGTGATAAAGCCACAGAGAATTAGTGCTCCACCATGCAGTTCGCCTCAGCTCTAAGGAGGTTTGAGCATCTTTCAGCTCATTATTTTTTGTTTTGTGGCCCACAACTCTACTGTTATTAGTTTACTTTCATTGCTCTCAATTGGTAGAGACCAGAAACAGAGCTAAAAGAAGAACATTGGACTTACATTTGGCAGGTGGCCAGAAACACAATGCTAAATAAGTGCTAATGTTGCTCTGTATCTGCTGAATGTGTTAATATGCAACTGTTTTAATAGGTTTGCCAAATCTTAAACGCCAAAGGTTATGATGCCAACAAAATAATTTTGTAGCACCATGCAACTATATAACCTGACTCCGCCAGATGGATTTGCTCGGCATATCCATCTGGGAACTTTCCGTTGGAGAACCTTTGGGAAGGGGCGAAAATACTGGTTAGCTGATTGGATAAACCATCTGTCTATCACCACCTATGTTGGTGATAGACGAGCCAAATCAACCAATCAGATCAACGATATATCAAACTCTTGCCGAAACCAGTCGGAAGAAGAGCAAAAACATCTTTTCCTCCGAGGAAAGCCTCCAGTGCCGTTTTTTGCTCTTCTTTCAATGAAAGAATACTTTCTAATTCGGATAAAACTTGCGCAATAGCTACGCTCATCTCATCCGTGGAAGCCACCATGTTGTTTAGACTGAACAGTCGCTTCTCGTTGCGTCACACCTAAACCCGCCTCAAAACTAACGCTGATTGGTCGGTCGTTTGGCGAACGGCTCCAATCTATCGTATTCCAATCTATAGACAATTTAAACTTTGGACTGTGGGAGAAAACTGCCCTGAGAAGCGAAATATAAAGGCAACTGTATACATACATTTATTTGCAAATGAATCTTCCCACTGAGGGTGCAATACTGTCTATTTATGTTTTGGAGAGAGGGGGTTTGATGAATGTTGAGAAGTTATTTATAGGGGTTTGATTCTACTGATCTGTTTGATGCAATGTTTACAACACAGTGCCCGAAGACAAAATGTGTGGTAAGTGGTGAGACAGTACAAAACAACAAAAAAATAATCATGACAATAAAATAAAAGTAATATTCCCCCTTAGTAAATTTAATTATTTAACTAATTTATAAAATTAGCTCTTTTTCACTGGAGTTCCTTTTAATGCTTGAAATAGTTTCTTTCTGAAAATAGCTTCCTGTAGTCAGGACTGTGCTTAACAACATATTTCTCAACCAGACATTAAACTTGGGGCTGACTAATTGTCTTTTATGATGTGTTAGCTGTTTTTACAGACATGCAGCAGCCAAGAGACATTCACACTCACCTTTTTAATGTGTCACACCACTTTTTTGCGGCAAGCAACATTTCCAGTAACTTCACTGTGATCATTTTAGTAACGTTAAAGCAAACAGGTAACATGTCACTGGCCTGGGGGTGAGGTGGGTGCGACTTCATGTCCTATTTTTCTTGGTGGTGATGGCAGTAGATAGCCTGACAAGCCAGACCCACATCAAGATGCTGCAAATTACATTTGCTGCCGCTAGGGTGCGTCTAGATTTCTAGGCTAGGCAGTAGACGGGCTGTTAGAAGTCCAGAGCAGGGCTTCATAAATCAGCTCTGATCTCACAGGGGGTCTGCTGATGAACAATTTATGAGTCTTTGACCCCTAAAATAAGAAATGTTTAGGCAGACGGCTCATTTGAATCTCGTCACATGGCAAAACAGTCATGTTTTGCTCGCCAGCACTTTCCCAAACGTAGAACCCCCTTCTTTTATTTGTTTATAATCTCAACGCTCAAGCTGAGAGGAATGTGTATGTTTTGCATCCTCTGATTTTAAGTTCCCATATGTTTGCTGAACCCAAGGGACTTTGACAAGAAGCAAAAGAATTTAAATTTGGTTTTAAATGTTCAGTAGTTGTTACCACATGGGGGATTTGTTTGTTTGAGCTGTAATGCACTTGGAGAATACATTCCCTTCTCATCCATCATCCCCTTTCTTCTCCGAGTACATCTTTATCCTAAAATCTGTGTTAAATTCCTCCCTTAGCTTTGCAGATTATCTGGGCTTTACTCTTGGGACCAATATTTTTTCTCATAATGAGAGGATTTAGTCAAATTGCACTCATTTCTCTACCGTCCCTCTCCTTCTGCTTGATTCTGTCTTTTTCTTTTCTCCCTCCTTCCCTACAGATATCGATGAGTGCCAGGTCCATAATGGAGGCTGCCAGCACAGATGTGTTAACACCAGGGGCTCCTACTACTGTGAATGCCACCCAGGCTCTCGCTTGCATGTGGACGGCCGCACCTGCCTCGGTAAGGAACATTACAGCTACGTGGCAATGCCTAAATTGTATGAGCTGGAAAAACAGAAGTCACTGAAATAATACTTCTAACAGGGAGTTAGGTCTTCATTAGCATACTTTGACTAATGTTACAATACAAAAGCAATACAAAAGCTTGATTTGAGGTTTCATCCATCCTTCCGGTTAGAAACCGCTTTTTCAAAACTTATATTACACTGGTTCTGAAAAGTCTGAAAAAGTCTGAAAGTACTTCTTTCTACTGCGAGTATTATATTTTGGTCATTATTTTATTGAGGTTTAGCCACATATGCTTTTTGACATGGGCACTTCATCATTTAAACCACATCCATGGTGTTGCAGTAGGTGACCCCTTCGATTCTGACAAAAGCCCTATTGTGAGATGATTCTCTGTAACTCAGTGTGTTAAAACCATACAGAGTTACAGTCCCTTCAGTCAATATCTTGTAGTGGATTTCTGAGTGATTTAACTTCAACTTACATGTCCTGGAGCACAATTTGTACTAACGCTCCAACTAACTGCTATTTTTATTATTGATTAATCTGCAGATGACTTTATTGATTATTGGTTTGCCTATAGACTGAGTTGTGAAAATGTGAATTGTGAAAAATGACCATTACAATTTTCTAAAGTCCAAGGTGTTGTCATTAATTGCTTATGCATCTTGACCAACAATCCAAAACCCAAAAATATTCACTTTATGATGATCACTTCACAAGTTATCACATCTGAGAAGCTGGAACCAGTTAATTATTTGCACTTTTGCTTGAAAGATTTCTTACCCAATTAATTGTTAGTCAAAATAGTTGCCGATTGGGTTGCCCCTGTCTTACTGTCCCTGTTTCCTGTCATCTCTCTTATAAAGGCACAACATATTCTTGCTCTTTCTTTACTGTTCCTTTTCAATCTATAACCAGGCACATGTTCATATGACATTTTCTGTGGACCCTGAAGGACCCATCTTAGAAACCTGTCCCTGGGTAATTTGTTTAAACTTGTTTCATGATGCCTTAATCCCCTCCACTACTTAATCTTTCCTTATAAATATTTAATCAAAGATTCACCACCTATACATGTATAAGTACTTACAACTAAACAAAGTACCACAAATATTATGAGAGAATGTAGAAAACTGTGGGTTGATTTTATTATTTTAGTTGACCGTGGTGTCCCTAGGTCTGTTTTTGTTATGATTCAAACTTTTTCCTCCCTTAAATTCTGCTTGTGTGTTATTTTACCGCTCACATAAGCTTCATTTAAATTGTATAAACTTCATATAAATCTGCGTGTTATGCTGTCACTCTTGACCTCTGCTGTGTTTTTACGCAGTGTCTGTATGTTGTTTCTATCATGACAGATGCATTAGAATTGGGGGTTTCAGAAATAGCTGAGAAAAGAGTATAAACCTGGCACCAGTTTCTGCCGTCAGGAATGTATACAGTGTCCTGACATTTAGAGTGGAAATGATTATGTGTTTCTTGGCTTCATAAGGTGAAGTTGTTTCATTGTCTTATAGAGTAGACATTGTAGCGGGACCCAACTGTCCCTGCGAGGCCCTTGTGGGACAGCTGTGAAGAAATGACTGATTGCACTAATAATCATAGTGCACATCTGGACTGACTCCCAGGTGAAGCTTATCATGAGGCCACACTGTCTGGTGACAGTAGTGTTCAAATTGTGCAGAGGCAAGCTGCAAAAAGTGTGCATGTTCACAAATAGATCAAGTACTGAAATATTGCTTTCCATTTAACAAGTGAATACAAGTTTTTCATTTTTGCACTATGCACAGAATGACCACATACATACTGGTTAGAGGACAACACATACCAGTCAGCACAGAGTCAAAGGGAGAAAAAGAAGAGCATATGTTGTCAAATCAATTCAATCTCAGCTCTGCATGTCTTATCCAGCTCTTGATCTGCCAGCAGAGATCAGATGTATCCCACACACTTAGCGTGTGGCTGAATAATGTTTGAGCTGGATAGCTCTCTGCGGTTTGACATGTACTTGTGAATGGATGACTCTTGACTCCAGCCTTTGAGTATGAAAAACACCGACTTTAAAAACGCACGGCTGTTTGGCCTCTACCTGTTGTTTTCTCTGAAGGAATCGAGTCCAGGCCGTCTACCAGGGTTTCATCTGTTGCTATAAAGATGAGAAACCGAAACGGGGAAGATGATTGAGCTGGCTCTGCCCTCAATCTCATCAGCAGACGAGCATTGTCCACCAGAGATGTCCTGCCATTCAAATCTCTCTGTGATTTTTGGCTCTTTTATGGTGATGGATGTGTTGTGGCTCAGAGCAAAGCAGTTCTCTGTGGTATTCGCTGAGTGTAGGAATGTCAGTACAGCAGTCATGACCTCTGAGAAATATTCCTGTGGATGTGACACAGCAGTCAAATCAAAAGTCACAAAAACTAACTGCAGTTTGGATTTATGGCCGTTGATTTTTTTCTGGAAAGATGGTGGATCTTCTTGTTCTCTTTCTGTCCCTTCATTTAAATTCTCTGGCCTTTTGTCATGTCTCTCAGTTTTTCCTTTCTTTTCCTTTTCAGCTGTTCATTCATGTGCCATCAGCAACGGAGGATGTGAGCACTACTGTGTGCAGCAGTCTGCTGCTCATTTCCGCTGTCGCTGCAAGCCAAATTACGTGCTGGCAGAGGATGGCAAGCATTGTAAACGTGAGTACCCAAACTCTGGTGTAAGGCAACACTAAACACACATCAACACACACCACAAGATAGAAAAGAGAAATAATAAATGGAAAGAGTGCCAAAAAAACTGAGTACTTTGGAAGATTATGAAGGTGTGATTCTCAAGATTTGATCATAACATTAAAAACACATTTTCTGAATCTGGTGCCATTTGTAATTATCTGACAGAATGTCTGTGCTGGAGCATGATTAACTGTCTTGCATGGGATGAGACATTAAATTGGAGTGAATCACAGCAGTCTCCTATCATTGTTTTTTTCTCAAATTAGTATTTTGATATCCTTGCTTCTTTTAATATCTCCGATCTCTGGGGGTGGGAAATTATACATATATGTATTTTAAATGACTGTCTCTCAGATACTTTTCCTTTGTAATCGTTGGCTGGGAACGGCTTCCTCTAATTTTTGCAGAGCTGAAAATTCTCATCCCAGATGCTGGACATTCTTACACAAGTCAAACACACACAGCTATGCTGAGTGAACAAAAAAGAGATGAGGTGGAGGTGCAGGATGGCAGTATGAATTTAAAGCTCTCCACCTGCTCTGCATTAATATGTCAGTTTTACAGTCTGGTGCCTCCACAACTGCACCAGAAGTGTTCCCCAGATGACTGACACCAGTAGATTTATGTTTATGAGTGTGTGCTTTCTGTGTTGCAGTGCAGAATCCCTGTGCAGATCAGAATGGAGGCTGTATGCACGATTGTCGTGTTGATGGTGGGAAAGCTCACTGTGACTGTAAAGCTGGTTACATTCTGGCTGAAGATGGGAAAACATGTAAAGGTAAAGTCATCAGTAACAATAATAGTGACATTACAATGATTATTAACGTAGCTCATAGTTAATCAAGTGAAGAAAATATAAGGAGATACATATAGAAAATGATTCACAAAACAATATTGCCACATTTAGTAGCTGCTCATGAGCTTTTGGTCATATCACACAGTCATCCTCCTCAGCAGATGGAGTTTACCCAATTGTCAAGTAGATTAAAATTAAATTTTTCTGAGCACTTAGAGATGTATTGTCCAAATTGACTCAAAAGTCAAGTTTGAAGATTGGAAACAGCAGAGAAATTGAAATTTGAACTTCTACATTTCCATGTCAACTGGGAAAACTCTGTCAAAGACCGTGTGATACAGTTGATAGCTTCTAAACGGTCCCTGTCATGATTAAGACAAGTACAGCTTTTAATAAAAATAAGATTCAAAATTTGTAAGCAAATGTTTCCATAGTCGGTATTTACCAACACTGAGTTAAGTGTGTGTAAGATGGTTGTCAAGTGCAAACATGGATTTGATTTGTGAGAGTAATGAAATTTCCAAAACTTTTTCAAAACCTGTGCAAACCAGATGTATCCCTCCATTCATAGTGTTTATTGTTTTGTTTTGTTACATATTTCTGTTACAGATATTGATGAGTGTGAGACAGAACAGGCCAACTGTGCTCATGGCTGCCACAACACACTGGGCTCTTACGCCTGTGTGTGTAATGCTGCCTATGAGCTGGGATCTGATGGCAAACAGTGTTACAGTCAGTTTAAACCCTCTTAATATTATAACATGCATATAACCCTTATATTTAGCTGGTACAAGATAGTTGAGTCCTTTAATTAACACACATTATCTCACTGTGAATTTGTAAAAGAAATCGAGATGGAGATAGTGAACAGCTGCGAGAACAACAACGGAGGGTGTTCGCACCACTGCCAACATTCAACCAGTGGGCCTGTTTGCTCCTGTAACCATGGTTACAGACTAGACGACGACCTCAAAACCTGTGCTGGTAAGAAGCTGTAATGCACTTACATATACTTCAAAACATGCTTAAAACTAATTATAAAGCAGTGATGCTCATTACATCAGCACTCATTCACAGTAACTTTCCAGAAATGTCTTATTGAATTATTGGTGTTTTATGTATAGTAGATTAGTAAATTGGTGATTATGACTAATGACTAACTGCTATTACTGCAGAGGATAGCTCAGTTAGAGAAGATGATCACTCAGTTACAACTAGATAACAAAAAATCCAGAAAACAAAAGTCTAACAGTGCTCTAGACAGCCCCTGACATGCAGAACAAATATTTGTTTTAAAATACATGTTCTGCAAATAAAATAAAATCATCTTTTGGGAATTTGGGAGATCTGTAGGACTCTAATCTATTTTGCCAACATTCTCTTTTGGTCAGGAGGTGAAAAAGATTTTGAGTTTTTGGCGTTAGAATACAGAAGTGAATGTTTACTGATACAATGAGGAAAATATATACAAGTTGTTCAGCGCTATTATTCTCTACTTTGACCTTAATTGTCTGTAAAACCTGTTCAATTTACATGATCTCGTAAAATGTTTGTCAGAGAGCAGGGAAGCATATCGCTACAGTCGGTTCATAATTTTAGTCTCCCTGCTTGTTGTGTTTGGAAGACGTCGATGAGTGTGGAGAGCAGAGCTCCTGCTGTGAGCAGGACTGCACCAACTACCCCGGGGGTTATGAATGTTACTGCTCAGCAGGATACAGACTCAACTCAGACGGATGTAGCTGTGATGGTATGTTCAACCCTTAATCAAAATGTGGATGGCACTCATAGTTTTATGAGACTAAATATTTACCTCTGTTGAATTTGGGAGAGTTCCAGTTTGGCTGAAGACGTCAACACAAACGTACACAATGTTGTCTTTGTTCAAGTTGAACATTTACAGTAAAGTGAGAGCTGCTCGGTTAAATTCCTTTGGCTTCTCTCAACTTCTCTTGATGTAGCAAAAGTGTTTGAGTGTGTGTTGCGTCTGTGTTGTTTAGATGTAGACGAGTGTCTGGCTGCTAATGGCGGTTGTGATCACACATGCCAGAACAGCGCGGGTTCCTTTCAGTGTTTCTGCCACCGGGGTTACCGTCTGGACGAGGACCGGCAATCCTGCATCCGTGAGTATCAACATCAAAGAAAGTGGCCAAGTGGGAATCACACCAGAGACATGCCAAAGGAAAACCTGGCAAACTGTTGTTGTCATACTGCAAAAACATCCTGTGTACAGAGTCGTTCAGTCTAGACTGTGAGTGTTAAAGAGCAGGTTTTATGGAAAATAAGAATTGTTTAGACTTGGAGTGGATGCAGCTGTCCAAGTGTTCCATCAGTGAAAAAGGACTATACCACTAACAGCCTTTTTACTTAGAGCTGGGTATGGAGCACTAGAAAATAAAGTTTTGGTGAAGTTGAACTACCTTTCGTGGAGAAAATGTCTCTGATGTGCGTCATAGACATAGAGAATTTTTCATAAAACTAAGGAAATGTCCTGTCTTTAATATCTGTCTTTTCTTAGTTGATATCTGACAGAAAACCTACCAACGGGGGTGCGGGATTTCAGTTTTTAGCACTTTAAAAACAGATATTCTTGTATCAAAGTAGCATTATGTTGATATTAGTCAACCTAAGTCAAGTCAAGCTAATTCAATTAAATTCAACAACTTTATTAATCCCACAAGGGGCAATTAGATAAAAGCAGCTACAGACAACACACACACATACATACATAACATCACACAAGCCTACATATAGGTCTACACCCTAGAGAGTAGATAAATAATAATCAAAAAATTGATTTAACCATTTAAAAGTCGAATTGAAAAAGGGATAAAAGAATTACAGTGGCAATTAGTTTTAAAAGCAGCTAAGAAATGTGGTCATTTCTCTTTTTTTTTTTTTTTTTTTACTTTTTTCGTACTTGCTTAATAAACTATCACACTTGTTGCAAGAAAATTGTAAAGACAAGTCAGTCATCAAAATGGTGGATTTTTGTTCACGTTTTAAAAAAAGAGATTGATTTTAAGACAAAAAACTAAATGGTATACACTGTATTTTTATTGTAGTGTGTGTGTGTGTGTGTGTGTGTGTGTCTGTCTGTCTGTCTGTCTGTCTGTCTGTCTGTCTGTCTATCTCCCCACAGCACTAGAAGATGCAGTTGAGGCCCTGTCCAGCGGAGGTGCCATCGAGTTGCCTGTTATTCGACCCCTGCTCACCTTGATGCAGGACTACAACCAACCCCTGGAGCGCTATGACGACTATGAAGACGATGACGGGGAGCTGAAGGCCGAGAGTAACCTGGCAGAGAAATTTGGTGAGTTTTTACCCCCCAAAACCATTAACCACTCTTTATCATTAAGAGGAACCTGTTTCTGATTACCTGAGTTTGACACCCCCGGGAGGTGAAGCTGTCTGACAGACTCATTTAATGCAGGCAGGAACAGACCACATGGTGGGGGTTAATTACTGTGCTTCATGCTCCTAGACTGTTGGTACGTACTGTAACACCACAGCTCCTTTGGCAGGAATGCTGATGCTTATATGTCCTGGCAGCCCGTTACAGGAAGTCAAAGGCTCTGTTTTGCGTCTTCTAAAACTTACTTACTTTACTGAAGGTTGACAGGAATAACGCCTACAAAACAAATTTAGATACATTATTTTTGGGACCTGATGAATATTCGGCTGGGATTGAAACGTTGTTCATTCAAATACATTTGTGGTTTGGAGTCAGTGTGTGGACGTTACTTTTTTCATCAATTCTGATTTCCAATAGCCTTGAGCCTACATTTGATGTGTGTACTGTATAGCTAACTACCCTCCTCCTAACTTTACTAAGACTTGTAATAATCTCTGTCAACCTTGACATATTCATCAATAAAAAAAAATTCTGCCCTAAAAAGTCAGAGGCAGGTACCAAACTTTGAGTTTGTGAGCATCAAATGTCATGATTAGAGTTCACTGTGAACTGTCATGACTCAGGTAGATGTTGGTGCTAAAGAGCAGAGTGGACTTGAGTCTCATTCATTACCCTGTTGTTTCCAGTGTGTTTGGATGACACTTTCGGCAACGACTGCAGTTTGATTTGTGACGACTGTTCTAATGGAGGAAAGTGTAATCCTTGGAAAACTGGCTGTGATTGCCCCGACGGATGGACAGGCATCGTCTGCAACCAGAGTGAGGATTGGCTCAACATTTACAGACACTTTTGACACACAAACACATACACGTGTGCATACCGTCACTACTGTATCAAATTATAAAGTCAGTCTTGACAGATTAGCAGTGATAGACCCATTTATTTTTCAATCTCACAGCATGCCCCGGGACATATTTTGGTAAAAACTGCTCCTTCCCCTGTAAGTGTAAAAATGGTGCCAGCTGTGATCCGGTCACTGGGAGCTGCCGCTGTCCGCCTGGGGTCAGTGGGGACTTGTGCCAGGATGGTGAGTTGTCCACCTTTGTTGCAGACAAAACCATTTGTCATTTCAGTGAAAACATTTCATTCTCACCACAGGAGGTAGTTATCCAAAGTTTACTTTGAGTTGTTTCCTGTGTGCAGGCTGTCCCAAGGGCTTCTATGGGAAGCAGTGCAATAAGAAGTGTAATTGTGCCAATAATGGGCGCTGCCACCGGACCTACGGAGCCTGTCTATGTGATTCTGGACTCTACGGCCGCTTCTGCCACCTTCGTAAGTCCCACTGTTCCAACATTACCAGAGTCTCACCCTTGAACTCCCATATCAGGAACCCCAGATTATTAAAGCATTGATTGACAGACTCAGACTTTTACCTGCATTGCAAGTATCCATATACAATAAAAAAAAAGCTTGTAAATACTTGTGTTGTGGCTATAATTTTGATGTATCATATTTCTTTCTGTGCACCATCCTGTTGTGAAATAATCTCCTCCTCCTTGTTTCTTCTTCTTTAGCTTGTCCTAAGTGGACCTTTGGCCCCGGCTGCTCTGAGGAGTGTCAGTGTGTCCAGCAGAACACTCTGGAGTGTCACCGTCGCCATGGCACCTGTGTCTGTAAATCTGGTTACCAGGGCAACACCTGCAAGGAAGGTGAGCACACTGTGGCAATGCTCTGCTCATCAACACACGTTACTTACATTAACTGTATTAACTGTAAAACATTCTCTCATATTACAGTTGTCTTAACATGGTAAGTAAGTGCTTTGTCCTGTTCTGTCTCTAGAATGCAACCCAGGTACTTACGGAGCCGGCTGTGAGAAGAAGTGCGCCTGTCCACCAGGCGTGTCATGTGATCATGTGACCGGAGAGTGCCAACGAAAATGCCCTCCTGGTCATCATGGAGAGAACTGTGATCAGGGTAAGTGGCAGAGGACACCATCTCATCATGCTTTAAAGTGCTCATATTATGCTCATTTTCAGGTTCATAATGGTTTTTAGAGGTTGTACCAGAATAGGTTTATGTGTTTTAATTTTCAGAAAACACCATATATTTTTGTTGTACTGCATATTGCTGCAGCTCCTCTTTTCACCCTGTTTGTTGAGCTCTCTGTTTTAGCTACAGAGTGAGGCATCACACTTCTGTACCATCTTTGTTGGGAGTCGCACATGCGCAGTAAGTACTGCTAGCTTGTCAGTTGCAGTATGAGGGAGTGCCATGCTAGCAGCTAGGCGAGCATTATAACGTGTGTTACAAAGTGACGCATGTTCATCACGGAAGTAAATTCTGGACTACAATAGAGCTGTTTGGAGCAGTTTGTGAACAGTGTTTTCTCTGGAAGATGGTAAGTCCCTTTGGGGGTGGACTTTTGGCTTTTTCACTTTGTAAACCTATAACGTGCACAAAAAGACACAACACAACACAATAAAGGAAAGGGGAAAGCCAAAAAGCATAATATGAGCACTTTAAGACTTATTTGTTTTTTTGTCCTCCCATGTTGTGAGCAAGCCTCTCCTGTGTGTCCTGTGTCAGACTGTCCAGGGGGAAGGTTTGGAACAGGCTGCATACATCCTTGTAACTGCACCGGCGCCCCATGTGACAAAGTGACCGGACAATGCAAGTGTCCAGCGGGGACATCAGGAAAGCACTGTGAGAACTGTGAGTTTTTTTATTTACTTTTTTATATATATATATATATATATAACCACACAAACGTAACATAACAATCATACAAATACAAATGTGAATCTTTTTCACAGTGTGTCCGGAGGGTTCCTGGGGTCCAGGCTGCATAGAAACCTGCCCAGTTTGTGAGAATGGAGGCGTGTGTGACAAACACAACGGGTCATGTAACTGTCCTCCAGGGTTCATGGGCAGATTCTGCCAGAACTGTGAGTATCAGCAGTGTGCATTTTTGGTTTCCACAGCAACATGCATTAAACGGTCAATGAGCTGAGGAGGATGGCGGCACTGTGGAATATGGAACTCACACAGTGGTGCAGTTTGGACAAGAAATAGAGCAACATGTCAGAAAACAGAGGAGCAGTTTCTTCTCCAAGGTCATTAGCTAAAATCCTTTAGCTGCCTGAAAACCACCTTAGACATAATTCACTGGGAAGAACGAATATGATTCCATTCAAACAACCACTGGCTCTTAAAGCCTCATTTGACGGCTGAATCACAGAACCAAGCCTTTCATGGGAACTTGCTGTTCTCTCTTGCAATCCGGTGTAGTTGGTTCTGGTAGATTAGTCTTGATGGTTTAGATTAAATTTTTTTTCTTGTGCAGCATGCCCGAGTGGACGTTTCGGTCAAGGATGCCAAATGAAGTGTGTGTGCGAGAACAATGCACGCTGTGATCCGGTGAGTGGGCGGTGTACCTGCGCTCCTGGCTGGACTGGACACAACTGCAGGAAAGGTAACAGTGCTGGAAAACACTAGTTATCACCTAACATAAGCTTTTAACGCTGAAGAGAATTATGTAAGAACACTTATCGTATATATCTGACAGTAAAAGTAAAAGTCCCTTTTTATGTCTGACACTCAAATGTGATGTTTCTGTTGCAGCCTGTGATGCAGGGCACTGGGGGGCCGACTGCGCAGGAACATGTGACTGTAGAAACGGAGACAGTAGCTGTGACGCTGTGACAGGCCAGTGCAACTGTGAGGCTGGTTACACTGGAACACACTGCCACCAGAGTATGTAGTTATGTGTTAAAGCATTTAAAGACCACAGTGTTCAATCTTTTATGATATTAAGTTAATATGTGTACAATTTGTTTTTATGATCATAGCACTTTTAAGTTTTTGTTTGCATAAAAATGATATATACAGTTATACAGTTTTTGCATACCAGAAAGTCTTATTGACAAGAACACTATGGATCACTTGTGCTCACTTTTTTATCTTTCAGTCTGAGGGCTGAAATGTTAATAAAATGAGCGGGAAAAAACTGGTAGAGCATTTGTGTTGCTTTCAGCCCACTCTGCACAGTTTTATTCTTGGTGCTACAACCAGATGGTGCCAAAGTCACAATTTCAAACCCTAAATAAAGTTATTTCAGTTTTGTCTCTGTGGTAGAACTGTGTTATTTTACAACCAACCTTTATAAAACATGACATATATACATATCAGTAGTCTGTAAATCTAAGTTTTGTATGTGTGTATATTTCCTCAGAGTGCCCATCAGGTATGTTTGGTCTTGGTTGTCGCCATCGATGTCAGTGTGAGAACAAGGCGTTGTGCGACCATGTGAGCGGAGCTTGTACCTGCCAGGTGGGATGGACTGGAACCTTCTGTGAAAAGCGTAAGAGAAGTTCCTTCACATCACAAATGCAAATTCACCCACTGAATATGTATACATGATAGTAACGGGTAGTCTTTACATCTGTGTGTGCATTTCAGCGTGTCCTCAGGGTTTCTACGGACTGGACTGCCAGGAGAAATGTTTGTGTCTAAACGGAGGGAGCTGTGACCACGTCAGCGGAGTTTGTCTCTGTCCTGCTGGCTGGATCGGTCCGTTCTGCAACATGAGTGAGTGACAGGTGCACTTCAGAAAGTTATGAGGTTAACAATTGCTGGAATCACTCCAGTGTTATGAAAGATGGTTGGTATCAGGATATTTGTGTAGCAGCATCGAAGCACAGAGATCATCTTTGTAACGCTGATTCACAGTGGAACAAAAACACGCTTGGTTTCAGAGTTATTTGGGAAAACCCAGCCCAGTCACACATGAGAAAGCACCTACTTGATGTTCCCCATGCTATGGCCTGTATCACTTACCAGACACTGGAATTTCCACTTTTGATCAGCAAAGTTCATCAAGAGGTAATGATATTGTTGGTCCCTCTCCTGGCAGCATGCCCGACTGGTTTCTATGGGGAGGGATGTAACCAAAGCTGTAGCTGCCGTAACGATGGCATCTGCCACCCGGCCAGTGGGCTGTGTGTGTGCATGACGGGCTGGACCGGACCCAACTGCACAGAAGGTGAGTGAACATAACACAGAGCAAGGTAATCATCTATATGACAGGTAAATAAGGGGGTCACAAGATGGTTTTGTCCATGCATTTTTCTACCAGAATGCCCTGCAGGGTTTTATGGAGCAGACTGTCGGCAGCGCTGCTTGTGTCAGAATGGAGCCACCTGTAACAAGACCAATGGAAAATGTACATGTGCCAGTGGATGGATGGGCACAGCCTGTGAACGGGGTAAGACTCAGAGATGCTGTGAGTAAGAGTCTCCATATGTGTGCCCACAAAACCAGTATCAGATGAATCATTTTAAGGAAAATTCTTATTTATTACAACTTGGGGCTTATTCTTGTACATTTTGCTGTCATTTATAATAATATACTCAGATCTGGGAACACTGACATTGCTACGGCAAAGACTGACGGGGCAAGAAACATATGATCAGACAGGTTGATAAGAAAGGCCAATCATTTTATTATATTTTTTTTAAACACACATTGTCGCTTCCAAATAAGTTTGGCTAACGTGGGAGTTTGGTTAAAACGTATATTATTGTCTTACTGCAGGTGGTTCTTGCCTTGTCAGACTTGTTTTTTAGAAATAGTGCCAGAAATTGTGATTTTTGACTATACAGTTAAATCAATCACACATTTCTCTCTAAACTCTCACTTTGACATGCTCGTAGGGCTGGACGATAAACAGAATTTAGCGAATTACAAACATCTTTTACCGACCTAAACTTATTCCTATCACAATTTTCAATAAACATCAGTAGCTACCACAACTAATGACATCTAACCAGAAGTTCAACGAACCAGTCAGCCAACAGACCGGCATCTTTAACTCATCATACTGGAATTAAGCAGGACAAATACCAGAATTAAGCCAAAATCAGAAAACTAATACACACACTGAGGTATAAACATTTATCGTTATGAGGAGAATCTAACCATTCACCTTGCATTTTGCTTTAGGTTGTTTGGCCCAGCTCTAAAAACTTCTGAACTGAATTCAGCCTCATCTTGCAAAGCCATAATGATGTTGGTCAGTCTGGACAGAAATGTAGAAGAATAACATTACCTGAACCCTGAAGTAAACATTTAAAACACTTGCCTGTGGTTGTTTTACTGTCTCAGAAAATCAATCTGCTGCCTTAGCTCATTTGTTTTTGCCTACAGTCTGGTTATTTGCTGGCAGAGTTTGTTTCTGCACCACAGACGGGTCTGCTCTGTAAAAGTCTCTGTCGACCCGGCAATGACATTCCTGCTCGTTCTCCCTCTGAGCTCCACATCACACACTATCCTCCCTCTGTGCCTGTTACAACCTTTCCCTGTCGAGCCGTGCCAGGCCCAGCCCCCTCCTCATGCTCAGGAAACCTCTAATCCTGTCCCTGGAATGTCTTTACCCTCTAAACTCTGTGGCTACTACCTCTGATTGCCAACTACATACTCTGTCCAACTATAAATTATTGAAAAAAAGAAAAAGAAAAACATGTTGCAGCCCTCAGCAGAAATATAACAACGCATGTTTCCCTGTCATAAATAGTTCACATCATGGTGTGTCTGTTTTCTTTCTCTTGTCTTGTCTTATGTGTGTGTTTCTGCTTGTGCGTGCTGCTGTATGTTTACACAGAGTGTGTGGCGGGCAGGTTCGGGGAGGACTGCCAGCAGCAGTGTGAATGTGAAAACGGCGGCCAGTGTGACAGACAGACCGGACAGTGCAGCTGCAGCGCCGGCTGGATCGGAGAGCGCTGTGAGAAAGGTGAGCCAGTGAGTCTGGCAAAACTAATGAACCAACAGAAACGTTGACCTCATGGGAACTGCTGCACTTTGGAAACTGTTGGACTGGCAATATTGTGTATTTTTGTTAATCATAACCTCTAATTTGCACCTTCTCGGCTTAGCATGTGAACCAGGCCTGTATGGTGCCGGCTGTGAGGAGAGATGTCAGTGTGTGCACGGGGCATCATGTCACCATGTCACTGGAGAATGTCAGTGTCCACCAGGGTGGAGAGGAAAGCACTGTGACAAAGGTACAAGCCTGCAGTTAAAGACACTGTGGTGCTCTTGCAACCCCTGCTGGACGGAGTTTGTCCTGTTATTTGATAATGAACTTGTTACGTTTGTCACAAACTCTGGGATTTATTACAGTGTTCAGGATGTTGTTCAGATTGTAAAGCCTTTTGAGGCAAATTTACAATTTTGGGCTTTATTTGTCAGGGATCTCTTACATAACATTACTCATTAAGGAAAACATTATAAACCCCCACAAAAATTACAGACTGGTCAACAAGTAGGATTAGAGATAGGGATAAAAGGGAAATGTGCAGAATTAAGTTATTATTATTATTATTAATTCTTTCCAAGTTATAGCTATAAACATCTCCATATTGTTTCCACTTTGTTTCCTTACAGCATGTTTGCCGGGCATGTACGGCAAGGGTTGCATGCAGCGCTGCGGCTGTTCTCAGGGCACGTCCTGCCATCACGTCTCTGGAGACTGCGGCTGTCCTCCTGGATTCACGGGGAACGGGTGTGAGCAGAGTGAGTGCTGCAGGACCAGCTTCTGCCTCCAGTCCATTTAGAAAATGAAGACGCTTTGTTTTGTTTTGCTTTTAAAACACATTGAATGACAAATTTATGATGCATCAGAAAGCAAGAACATCTCTAACTGTACATGTGAACCTCTCCCTCTATCAGCTTGTCTTCCAGGAACATTTGGACAGAACTGTAACCAGGTCTGCCAGTGCTCAGAGACAAACCAGCTCTGCCACCCGGTGTCTGGATCATGTTACTGCGCTCCAGGTTTCCATGGCCCCAAATGTGACCAAAGTACGTAAGAAGGCATATTCACACCTCCTTAGACATATATTACATTCCACTGAAGTAAAAGCCTTGTAAAAGTACTCATTCTCTGCTGTTTCAATTAAATGTTCAGTTTGTGGAGAGGGTCGTTATGGTCCAAACTGTAAAAGCGAGTGCCAGTGTGAAAACGGAGGGAGGTGCATTCCTTCCACTGGAGCATGTGAATGTCCAGCAGGATTTATAGGAGCACGCTGCAACATCAGTGAGTCCATCTGAAACTGCGCTGGTGACAGTGTGAATGAATAAGTAATAAATGACAGTATGGGATGACAAGTATCTGGTGTGTGTGTCTCGATGTTGACAGCGTGTCCAGCCGGGCGTTACGGAGTTGACTGTGCTCGGGTGACGCTGTGTGGAGACGGAGCCCAGAATGACCCAATCACCGGTCGCTGTGAGTGCATCCCTGGACGAAGAGGAGAGGACTGTGGACATGGTGAGTTTCTAGAACTGTTGATACAATTTGAAGTGCTGCAAAAACCTGCACCTGAATATTCTATTTTACACACAAAGCCACCTGCCCCACCATCAATGTGTGCTTAGCGGTGAAAGCTTTTGCCTCCCATACAGCGGAACACCGGTTCGATTCCTCTTTTTGTGACCAGCGTG
Organism: Sander lucioperca; assembly: GCF_008315115.2. Taxonomy (NCBI): domain Eukaryota; kingdom Metazoa; phylum Chordata; class Actinopteri; order Perciformes; family Percidae; genus Sander; species Sander lucioperca. The sequence continues at coordinate 6,614,143 of NC_050178.1, read as the reverse complement.
CATGTTCAAGACAAATGCATTTTCTTGTTCAATAATTTAGACAGTGAACAAAAATCAACTAAGGATATGACATGCAAAATAATTGTAGTAAAGGAAACGGGGCTGAGTCAGACCAGAGCAAGTTAAGTCTGAAATGTATCCTTACAGTACGTTTGTCTGTGTAATTTTTCTGTCACTAATTTTGTCCTAGTCAATTTTACGTACAGTATAGTGTAAGAGTAGGGTTCATGGCACAAGACCATAAAGTGCTTATAGACACACTAAATACAATGTATTTGGACAGATGTTATGTGTAACATTGTGCTTCTGTAGTAGCTAATATCAAGTCCACCACCACAAAGTGTGTGTCTCACTCAGTGAACTTTAGAAATTGCTTCAAACATCATCAGTCAGTCATATATTTGTTAGCAGTTTCAAAGAGAGCTTTGAACGTCACTCACTGCTTCTGAGTAGTGAACCGGTCCTTGATGCACAGTTATTAGATGTAACATAACTACACGACTAACACGCCATCTCTGTTTTATCTGTGACCTCTTGACTTGTGACTTGTGACGTGTGTGAACAACCTCAGATCTCTACAAAGAGGCCCTGTGATCATTTCAGTATAAACTCCTCTGTGCAGGTTTCTATTACTGCCATCCAGACTCTGTGCTTACTGAGATGGATTATGTGAGTCGGGCAATTTTCATGTCTGTATAAGTTGTTTTTCTTACTGTACAAAAATGAAGGGCAGCAAATGACTCCTTCTGAAGGGAGGAAAACAAGCACTGATATCTGCAAGTGGACTTAAAGTTTACAGACAACAGCAAAGAGTATTTTAATGAAGAAAAAAACAACTTTTTGTCTTTTTGTTCTGTTTTAAACATGAAGCAGAATGTTTTCTGCAGTTTAATGTGAGAGTGTGTTTTCTGCCTCAGGCTGCACGCCAGGCTGGTTTGGGGCGGACTGTGTCCAACGCTGTAACTGCAGTAATGGCGGAGTGTGTGACTCTGCGACCGGCAATTGTACTTGCGGTCTGGGCTGGACTGGTTCACACTGCAATAAAGGTGACACACACTTTTATTTGTTTGTTAATGCAGTCACGCTGATTGTTGTAACCTGCTTCTGATCATTATCGCATACATGATCTGCTGTAGAATGCAAAATGTAAACATAGTGTTACAGTAAGTCATGAGGTTGATTGTGCTTCTTCTTTTTGACTGTCTTCCTTTTATTGGTCTGTCTCCCAGAATGTCCTGTGGGCAGATTTGGTGCCAACTGCCAGCTGAAATGTAACTGTCAAAATAACAGCACTTGTGACAGAGTGACAGGGACGTGTCAGTGTGTTCCAGGCTACTATGGACATCTGTGTGAACACGGTGAGAACTGAACAGATAAACACACAGAGTGAGTGTCTTAAAGGATGAAACCCATTTAAGAAAACAAAAACATTAACTGATTCTAATAAGTTTTGTCTGTGTCCCTAAAACATGAGATATCTTATTCCTCTTTGCCATAGAGTTCCATTGTTGTTACAAAATATTAAAAACACATCAATGAGCCACACCATTACACTAAGTGACATTTCCCTTTTATTACAATGAAAATGGGCGCTGTAGTTTATTTTGAGTCAATCCCACATTCACCGTCATGCTGCTGGAGATACTCACTAAATCACCAAATGTCTATTAATCCACGACTGAAAATAGGCCTCAACAAATGCAGTAAATACTCCTGTTTGAATAGCGTTTAAAAACTACAGTGCCCAGCTGTTTTGGAAAATGATCTAGTCTTTTTAATAAAAATATACATTTGTGATGTTGCATGTTACATTGTCAGTGGGAAGAAATAGGCTTAGGGATAAGGGCAAAACATATTTAGAAACACATGGTTTGTTTTGATTTTTTCATGGGATTTGTTGACAATAGTAAAGCTATAGAATACCCCCAGTCTTATCCTTTAAATAATTAAATATCATTGTGATACACAAATACACAAGAAGGCCAAAAAAACAGTAATGATCTCCCAGTGTGACTAATAGGGTTCATATTTGCACCTGTCTTGACAAATTTTATTATATTTGGAATATAGTGGAGTAGAAGTATACAGTAACATAAAATATAAATACTCAAGTAAAGTAAAAGTACAGTACTTACTTTCCACCACTCTTCGATACCCAGTCATCTTAAAAGAACAAACAGGAAAACTAAAGCTTTCACTCTTGAGGGGTCAGAGTTAAACCCTGGGGTTATATTCATTTATCCATCCAGTGAGAACATTTGAAATCATAAAGGTTGGCTTTAAGTCTCTTGACAACCCTCGTCCTCAGCCTGTCCTCCTGGTCTGCACGGCCCGCTGTGCCAGCTGCAGTGTGACTGCATGAACGGAGCTTCCTGTCACCCAGCGTCGGGCCAGTGCATCTGTCCTCCAGGATACCACGGAGCTCGCTGTCACAGAGGTCAGCCAAATCACTGCTGATTATCACAATATAATAACAGGATTACTGGAATTTCTTGCCCTAATGTTTTTCCTCTCTCAGTGTGTGAACAGGGTACCTACGGTCATGGCTGTGCCAAGCTGTGCGACTGTGAGGACGATGCTCCGTGTGATCCTGGGACAGGAAGATGCCTCTGCTCCTCAGGGAAGACTGGACTCAGATGTGACATTGGTAATCTTTTAGCCTTTTTCTGACTTTAAAGCAGCCATATTATGCTCATTTTCAGGTTCATACTTGTATTTTAAGGTTGTACCAGAATAGGTTTACATGGTTTAATTTTCAAAAAACACCATATTTTTGTTGTACTGCAGTGCTCTCTCTCACTGCTGCAGATCCTCTTTTCAGCTGGTCTCTGGTTTCTTCTTCTTCTTCTGTACTATCTTTGATTGCACTGCACATGCTCAGTAGCTCAGGTGTAGATCATGTCAGTTAGCTAGCTCCATAGACAGTAAAAGAAAGGCTGTTTCTACAACTTCAGTTACAAGGCAGGATTAGCTGGGAGACTTCTAAATGAGGGCGCACATGTAAGTAGTTCTTTTGTAGATTATGGTGAACTTGTGTGTGTTGTAGCAGTGCTTTGCTAGGTAGCATGCTAGCGTTAGCATTACCATGCTGACGCTACGAGCTAATGGTTGCGTTTAGCCTGCTCGTTTCGGCTTGTGACGTCATAAGCCTTGCCGATTTTGAACAGCTCACCCAGAGACTGAAGGCAGGACACATTCAGAAACCGTATCTCACTCTAAACAGCATGGATGGATTTTTTTCAAAGTTTGTATGTGTGTGGAAGCACCAGAGACACAACATAACAACCCAAATCCTAGAAAAAGTGATTTTTTTCATAATATGGGCACTTTAAGAATGTGCATCCAGTGATATGCAGACCAGTGTGTCCAGCAAATGTATTTAAGAGTTGCTTGTTAAGAGTAAGGCTTCTTGGTTTTCTAAATTGGGCAGTTTATGCCCAGGGGGTTGAAGGAGGAATTAAACTTTAAGCCATTTTTGTAAAGTCTATTACATTATAGTTGAGGAAAAAAATGGAAATGTAGTTAGGATGGATGTGTTAAAATGCTCATATTATGCTCATTTTCAGGTTCGTAATTGTATTTAGAGGTTGTACCAGAATAGGATTATATGGTTTAATTTTCAAAAAACACCATATAGTTGTTGTACTGCACATTGCTGCAGCTCCTCTTTTCACCCTGTGTGTTGAGCTCTCTGTTTTAGCTACAGAGTGAGGCATCACACTTCTGTTCCATCTTTGTTGGGAGTCGCACATGCGCAGTAGCTAGGTAAGGACTACTACCCAGACAGAAGCAGAGTATGAGGACGTGCCACGCTAGCAGCTAGGTGAGCATCATAACGTGTGTTACAAAGTGACGCACGTTCGTCACGGAAGTAAAGGCTGGACTACAACAGAACTGTTTGGAGCAATTTGTGAACAGTGTTTGCTCTGGAAAATTCTAAGTGCCTTTGGGGTGGACTTTGGGCTTTTTCACTTTGTAAACCTATAACGTACACAAAAAACATATATAACAAAATTAAGGAAAGGGAAAAAGCCAAAAAGCATAATATGAGCACTTTAAGGTAAACCTCAGGTTGACTTTGAAATTAGTCAGTTATCCATTAAAATAAGTTTGAAAGAACCAACATGGCATCATGAAAGAACAGGTTCAAAGAGATCAGAATTTACTGCTTTGGGTTAAGATGAAAGATTGTTTTAGCTAAAGTACAATATTTAGAAAAGTTGCATGTATGTTTTGTTATTGGTTATTGATATACCTCTTACACATTTCTGTATCCACTAGTTAATATTCTATTGTGTAAAAACAATTTAAAAATGTTTTTTTTTTTTAAATTGAGTGTCTTGGTCACATGACTAATCAATGGACTGTGTATAAATGAAACAAACAACAACCTCTGACACGACACTGATAAAGGCAATTTAGCCAAAAACGTTTGTTGCGATGAATCATCTATCCTTTAGCATGCAGAAGGTGGTGACTTGCCCACCATTTTACAGGAATAGCTTGACATTTTGGGAAATCCACTTTTTATCAGAGCTAGATGAGAAGATCAGTACCACGCTCCTGTCACAGTGGTATTAATCTTCTCATCTCTCTGCTAGGAAGCGAATATGCATATTTCACAAAACATCAAACGATTGTTTTCAAAGTACATTGATCTGTGTAGTTTTATTAAACTGTGTGTAATTGTGTTTTGTGTCAGACTGCAGAGCGAATCGTTACGGGCCAGACTGTGCAGAGACCTGCGAGTGTGACAACGGGTCGCAGTGCGACCGACGCAACGGCCGCTGTGCCTGCCTGCACAGCTGGATCGGACTCTCTTGTCAAGAAGGTGCAGTGATGACAAACTGACACACATGCATCCCTGCTGTGTGAACAGTTATCTCAATTCATTATTACATCCAGATGGACAGCAGGTGACAGGCTTTGCAGACTCGAGTCAGACCAGAAGTGACATTTCAGCTGACTTTGTGAAATAAGAGAAAATAACGTTAAAGTGCTGACAGCGTTCGCTTCCTGCAGAGACTGCACTTTCTCTTTGGTGTCATCTTTGTTCTGATCAAATATGTGTGTGTGTGCGCGCTGAGGTGGACTCACAGCTCTGTGTGTGTTTCCTCAGGTGGACCTCCGCGCCTCACCTATGGCAGCAGCAGCAGCAGAGGAAACTCGCAGCGCGAGAACGCGTTATAGCACCGCCATCTAACTGGAAGACTCGACTGGGACAGATCAGCCACGTTTTACTGAAGTGACTCAAGTGAGTGAAAGCTTGTGACAGGAAGTTGTAGCAAGCAGCTGGAAGACCTTCATGGAAATAGACTCTCCAATGAGAACTGCAGTTTCATGTTTGGACCTGAGCTGGATGATACTTATTTTGTGTGTGTGTGCCAAAGTGTCCTTTGAACTGTCAGCCTGACCTGCCACAGTGGTACTTTGTGATTTTCTTGCGGTCAAAGTGGAACGGCAAACATTTTAGTCTTTAGGATTAAAATCGCTCCCGGAAGAGATTGTGGTTGCGTTCACTGCACTTTTGGTAGGTTGTGGTTAATATTTTGTCCTCGAAATAGCTTTTGCAGGTACTGTGTATAAAATTGTCTAATTTTGCTGGATACGATGGAATCTCTGCCGCTCAGTTTTTGAAACCACATTTCATAATTTGCCAGTACTATGAAGTTGTTTTTCAATCTATACAATATGAAGTACTAACCTCAGTCCGATGGTGCTCTATTGTACAGTGCAACAAAGACTATAATGATCTTTAGACCTATTACATGGCCTTGTTGAATACTCGATTCTGATTGGTCAGAGCTCATACCGCAGATCACAGAGGGGGCGAGAGGGTGGAGGACATGATGATCGCTAACTGCGCTAATGGCAACAGTGCAAAAAGAGTTAGCTCCAAGTTTAGTTCAATCACCGTGGCGACCTGGCTTCTGCCGGAGAGCGGTGCTCATCAGTGGTAAAGTTAACCATCTGGACCAGGACGAAAGGCGTTATTAGCGGGTAACCTCTGTATAAGTAACAGTGTAATACGCTGTGTAATACGCTGTGTAATAAGAGGGATAAGGCTGATTCAAGACCCCTCTGACTCCTGCATCAACCTGTCAGGGTTCTAATTTGCAATAATGACCGGCTCACTCTACATTATCCCTTACATATCACAGCAAAGCACATTCCTGTTGACTAAATATGCCTTAATGGACAGCTGAAATTATACAGTTCAATGTGAGTCACTAAAGATTACACATTCATTTGCACCTTCTTTAAGGTTAAGAGTATAGGCTATATAAAATGTTTCTTTTGAATTGTGTATAAATTTCTTTTGAATTGTGTATAAATTGCTTCATATTTATATTTCTCACAGTTGTATACAATTGAATATACCACAAGTTTAAAATGCATTCTTTGTTTTCCACTGGAGAAGAGAGACTTTGCAGCTCTGCCAAATCTACAGTCCAATACACAACCCAAAATTATATTTCACACTTGAATGCCAATAAAGACAGACACATTTGGTTTGTTTACCATTCTTATTTATCATTATTTCATTTTCACTGAAGATCTAAGCTGTACATCCTGTCTAAATTCAGATTCAAGCACAGTGCAGATAGCAACGCCTGCAAAGAAAATTAATAAAGGAAAAGAGAAAAGGCAGAGGTGATCACAACCAGAAATATAGTATATACAAAGGTCAAACTATGTACATGAGATACCAGGCTCTCACTACATCATCTTCAGAGTGAAGTCAGTCCACCATTGCATTCACTTCAGAGCATTCCTCAAAAAATGCATTACAGTAGTACACAAAGAAATTGCTTCATTTTGTCTCTCAAAATCGATACAATACTGACAGGAAAAATGCAGCATGATGAAAAAAATAAAAAAGTTATTTGGATTTTTTCTACTGCATTAAAGGCTAAAACATAAAAATATATTATCTGTATCACCTAGAACCTTCTGTAAAATAAGCTCTATCCATCTGTGGGTCTGGTTTCTTTTCTCAACTAGTCATTACAATGTTAGCAAATATGAAGAAACTAGGACCTCTTAAAGCATGAATTTCTCAACAGGCGAGGGCACCAGGTAACTACATTACAGCCTTAAAACAGAGTTTATTTCTACAATGTGCAGAAACCTATCAACGCCACAAGATCTTTGTTGGGCAGGTCAGCACGATGTGAAATAACACTGATGGTTAAAACAAAACGCATTTAAAGGGCAAGTTTGACATTTTGGAAAATGCAATTATCCCTTTCTTTGCCGAGAGTTAAACGAGAACATTTTTTGATAACGTCTGCACGCTAATTATGAAGCTACTGCCAGCAGCCGGCTAACTTAGCTAAGTATTAAGACTAGGAACGGGGAAACGGCTAGCCTGGCTCTGTACAAAAGTAACACAGTCCACCTACCAGCACCTTGGAAGCTCTCTTGTTAAGACTTTATATCTTGTGTGTTTAATCTGCACAAATACGTCAATTTGCATTTTTACGGGCGAAATGAACAGGTCTTGTGTCAAAGTCTGTACCCCCTCAATTAGTGTTTCCCTACCATACAAACAGTTTTTTGGAGGAATGAAACCAATGTAACATGTTAATTAGTTAGCTTTAGAGGAGCAGTAGGTAGATCAGGTCAGGCTATTTGTTTCCCCTTTTCCCATCTTTATGCTAAGCTAAGTTTGCCTGCTGCCGGCGGTCACGCTACTTCATATTGAGCAGTCAATCTTTTTTATTTCATTTCTCAGTAAGAAAGCAAATAGGCGTATTTCCCAAAATGTCGAACGTTAAGTCTCAAACTTCCTCCCCACTCCCTGCAGATGACAATATTAAGACACAGGAACTCCACAGACTAAATTAACTAAATGTTCTTTGCTTTTCTTTTTTCTTCTCTTCTTCTGAGAAAACACTGAGACACAGCAAATCAAACATATACAGGGATCAACTAATACAACAGTCTAAAGCAAGGGATTAGTTTAGTTGCCTCCCCATACACGCACACACAAAAACATCAACAGCAGAGACAAAAAATCCCTTTGCTTCTGTTAAATATCACGTAAGAGGAGTAACGAAGCAGACCAGTCGTTCGTTTCCTTTGATTATCATTCACACTAATATGACAGTTTTCTTAATACGTACTTGTTTATTTTTCTTCTAAGAATCAATAGTTTATTAGCCATTAGTAAAGATTTGTTACCTACACGTTAGTAAGTGGAGTAGCATCGCCTTGCTTATCCCGTATAGGTACTGTAGGCTGGGTGAAGAGGCTCCATGCTTTGAGGATGTATCACATGCTACCCACTTGTGCTTTAAATCACAGTAAGAGAGCACCCAAAGGAGAAAGAATGATATAAGGCTGCAGTAATATTTCTGACACGTCTCAGGTTGTATTGTCGCCTGAAACAAACCTTACCGATCCTAAAGCAAGTACTTATGCATTCTGTATATGAAGGACATATTATTTAGTTACTAGTATAACAGCGTGGTCAAGTAACGATATATATATGGAGTAAAGTCCATACCATAGATAGATACCAAGCTGGACAACACATGCGCCAAGATGAGTTCTATAATCTTGCAGGAAGTGAGAGTGAAACACCTGGATGTGTCGTCAAAGAGAGATGAAGAAGGAGAAAATCTTTGGCTCAAGCCACGCTAAAATGCAACTGGTCCTGCCCAGTGTCCACACATGGAAGAAAGACGGACGTGTAAATACAACCTCCAGACCATGTGCACGCGCACACACGACTAAAACCACCTGCTCTGTTTCCTGAGCTGCTGCCACCCATGGATTAGCTGGACACAGCGCCTTCTCCTTGCAGCGTTCCAGTATTTACTGTCAAACTGCTCATCTACGCCAAAGCCCACAGCGCAGTCTGATGCAACTGTAAATAAGGCAAAATACTTGAACATTTGATCAAGGAAATGTTTCCATGAGATATGGAGCCAGCACTGATATGACTACTTCCTGCACAGTAAATCCTCAGCCTGAAAACAGACAGCAGAGGCTGGGTGACACAGTGAAGTACGACACTGCATTAGATTTAACGCAACTGCAGTTCTGACCGTTAGGGATGAATAAGTAGCTAATCTCTTCAGTGGCAGACGAGTTGCCCTGACACATCGCCCTACGCTCCTGACTCGTAACAGACGGTTCACTGGTCAGGACGGAAGAGGAGCCTTATTCCCCCTCATCTTGGCCGCCACCGCCACGCTTAAAACAGCAGGAGCGTCGAAGCATCAGGCTGGTCAAACGTACTGCCAGTGAAGATACAAAGGGAGGATGAGGAGGAGAGGGGAATTATCAGGGGGAGATATGATTCTATAGTGCAATGGCTGTGAGATAAGACTATTGTAATACCATCCTCTCCCCTCCTTAGAACTACCCTCCAACACTTGTACTGACAATACTAAAGTGCTGATTGTTAAAACCCACGAGAAGGCTCGTACACTGACAATGCCGACAACACAAAGAAAAGGTTTTTTCAGAGAAACCTTGACGGACTCGTACAGTACACAGGTGTTTGTAAACAGAACATCCAAGGACCAAATGCATGGCTATGGTACATGTGCAACAGAGTAGTTCTCATATATCCGTACAGTATGAACTTAATCTTCCTTTTAGTTGCATTCAGTTTTAGAAAAAAAAGCAAAAAAGAAAAATCTGGCTGCCAAGCAAGCGTGTGCTTATTTTTTTTTTTAAAAGGTTTTTTTTTTTTTTATACGTTTTTAAAATACGTTCAGCTGAATTGAATGTATAACTGATTTAAGTATGAGCGCATATCCCTAACCTCTCTTCCACTTTTGTCTTTCTTCCCTTCCTTTCCTGTGGAGGTGACTGTATTTTTTTCCCCCCCTTTCCTTATCTTATCCCCGTAACTCTAAATGAGGTGCCCTGGGTGGCCTTGGTGTGGCCAGACTCATGCGCCAGGGTCTCACTTAGTAAAAGCTCAAGCAAACAGAGGATCAGGCAAAGGTGGGGCTCTGCGGCTGCAGCCCGGGTGCAGCCCTGCCGGGCAGGGCCGTGCTGCGCGTTAGGAGCGGTAGTCCTTTTTGCTGTACGGCTTGTTCCCCAGGATGCTGTCCACCTCGTGTGTGATGGATGATGACAACTTTGGAAGAACCTGCAACAGGAGAGAGACACACATGGTGAATATGTTCTCTTCACTTACATTTACGGTCAGTGGTTTTGGTCATTGTTTAAAATACGAAATGATCAGAAAGTGTCTGCAGTTGCACATCACAGCCTCTAGATAGCGCTGAAGGGTGACGAGTTTTTTCTAGTTGGCACCAATGTTGTCCAGTCTGCAACTGCAATACAGCAACCAAATAACTTGGGAGATTATTAGACAGTTTTATAGCTTATCTGTGGCTTATTTAATTTTTTGTATATAAATCTTGTGGGTCGTTTTAAAATACATTAACTTATTGACTTATTAACTTAACATTAACAACTTGACTTTGTTTTTGTATCTTCTTTTACTTACATCCAGCGCTGATTTGTGAGTGTAAATTATTACACATTATAGAGTGAAGGAAAAAGTATTCAGATAGCAATAAGGACAAAAAATACTAGCCTGGAAAAATCCTGACGAACTTCCGGCAAATTTGAGATTTGCTCTGCAAGTCCGTCTGGCCAAGAGCCCATTCAAGCCCATTTCCAATTTTTCCGCTTTTTGTTTACATTCAACATGACGGCCACCGAACAAAGCGCAGCAACCCGTTGATGCCGCTGTCGCTGCTACGTCACCCGGATCATTGGTCTGATTGCCACTGTCGCAATAGCCACTGCTAATGCTTGCTCTTGGGGGAACTATTGGAATTGTTGGGGCTTTGTAAATTATAGAGTGTGGTCTAGACCTACTCTATCTGTAAAGTGTCTCGAGATAACTCTTGTTATGATTTGATACTATAAATAAAATTTAATTGAAAATTTAATTGAATTGAATTGGTTGAAGGACTATTCAATTGCGCCCAGAGACATTTGAGCGGCATCCGTTGGTGACGCCCCTTTGGAAATGGGCTGGAATGAACCTTCCCCAGACCCACTCTCAGTTACAACTGAGAGTGGGTCTGGTGTCAACCAGGCTAAAAAAATACTCCATTACAAGTAAAAATCCTCTCTTTGAAATTTAACTCAAATGACATCAAATTAAAAATACTAAAATACTAACAAAATACTAACAACATTAGTAAGTAATTTGAAATGGACATTTTTTATTTTTATTTATTTAAAGATTAAGGACCATGTCCCTATTTCAGGGTCTGTGATATAACATTCCCAGTAAAAGGGAAACTGCAGAGCCCTCGGGAAATGTGAGCTCAGCATTTCAAAACTGAAATATCAAATGTGCTTAGGGAGAGGAGACACACGTGGGAGGATGCACAAAGCATCAGAATATAAAGGGGTAGGAATGCTCTTTGCTGCAGGCCAGACATAATGTACGGAGAGAAGCCCCTCCCCCCCCCTCTGAAAACCCCATTAAAAGAGTGCATCTTATCAGGAGAGGAAGAAGTGGCTGTAAGCTCGTCTCCAATCCCCCTGGCGAATGATACTCCGCTGACCTTCTTAACTCGGTACAGTAAAGCACCCAAGCGTGCAGCAGCAAACTGCCCAAGAGGTCCAGCTGTACCCAGGAGACGAAGCTGCTGTTATGAAACGTAAGGCACGAATAGGGGCCTGATAAAACAGGTCAGGTCACGTTTTCACAAATTAAGCCACTGATTTGCTATGCAGAACAACAGACGTGTACCAACACACTCATTTTGTGGCCTCACCTGTATCGCTCCTATGTTCTCCATCAGCTGGTCGGTGTTGGACGCCCCTAAAAGGACAGAGCTCACCCCCTCGTTCCGTAGGCACCACGCTGCAGGAGACCAGTAAACAACAATGACACCCCCAATCTTGGCTATAGACACACGCACACACGCACGCACACAGACGCATCACACGCAAACACATTTCTACAACAACACTTCACAAACATACACCAGGTTGAAAAAAAAAAAAAAAAAAGAAGAAAGCTACCGCAACATTTCCTGTCCACAAAAACTTAATTTTACAAAAATAATATAAGCTATAGCTGGCCACAAAATCTACACTTACAACACACTAAAGCCAATATTAGTATTAATATTAGTCGGTAGATGGCTGAAAGGAAGCAACTAACTATGTTATACATATATATTGTGTATGCTGTTATAGTTTAATCTATAACCACATATTATATATATATATATATATATATATATATATATATATATATAAATAAAAGAACATAGTTTTTGAATATTATGTCTTAAGTTAAGATAGATGTGAAACCTTTTTTAAATAACTCCTGCTGGAGTACTGATCCAATAACAGAGCTTTCTTTCTCTTAAATTTGAAATCTGTTTACATCACTGCATGGAACTCGCTGAAATGGTTTTTATGTAGCTAACTTGAAACTTTCTGTGGCACTTAAAAACTGAGTCAGCAGCCTGCCATGACTGAATGAATAACAGATAGCAGCAACACAGAATTTTAAAATGATGGTCTGCTTAATAAACTCAGTTTCTGCAGCGATATTAATCCGGCATATCAGTGCAGCATCCCTGTGTGAAATAAATGTAGAGGAGCAAAAACTACAATATTTCTCTCTGAAATGTAGTGGCGTAGAAGTACAAAGAAGAATAAAATGGAAATACTAAAGTACAAGTACCTCAGAATTGCCCTTCAGTACAATACTTGAGTAAATGCCTAAATTCCAATACTGCACTCTGCTAATAATATGAAGAAAACACACTTTGTTATCTCTCTGAGGAAACTGAGACACAAAAAAAACTCATCTGTTTGGTGTGCTATTATAATTGTGAGCTGTATTATGCAATACAACTGCACGGAATTGAGGAAAATACGCATGTAAGCAGATTACAGCATAAAGGGATGAAGAATTTAGCTGTAAGAATAGGGGGATAATAATTCTGTGCAAATCTTCGACCAACTTGAAAATATGGCCATACATGAATACAGTTGAACGTCTGGAGTGACGCAAGTGTAGACCTTCCCTCAGGCCACTGAGATACCCACATCATCTATTAACTCTATTCTCACAACCACCACTTGAATTTACCACCTGCTCCAGCAGCAGCAGGCCTCAGTCCGTCAGTGTTATATAGTTTTTATTCAATACTGAAGTGCCACAGTGATGTACAGGACTACATGATGGACATAAATCTCCTGTGCTGCCTTCAGGAGTGCTGGAAGGATTTATGGTAATGGGAGAGATGAGGGTGTCCACTAATGGGCCGTGAAACCTAATCTATGACACTGCGTTACGGCGAGGGTGAAAAATCTGCCGTGATCGGCGCTGAGATAGGAGAGGCAGTCCTAGATTTACTCGCCTGTGGCGCTAACGTCTGACGCTTTAACAGCCCTCGCAGGAGCGTACGTCTTCGGGGGTTTGCACATTCTTACTTTCCTGCCCGGCAGTAAATCGATATCGGTCACTCGCTGGATTTATGTCTGGGATTCTATTTGAATGCAGACACTGGGAACTGTACATGTTAACACCACAGACCTGCATACACAAATATATACTGTAAACACGTTTGCATTACTTATAATATTTACATTACTGTCTTAATGTATCCAAGGGACGGTGCCAGATCCTTCTTTAGAAGGCCATCCTGTATATTCTATTAATGTTAATGCCTATTGGTCCCTGAGAGACAATGAGACCCGTTATATATGAGTTAATGTCCCTGTTTACCTGGATTTCCTCTATATTCTACTCTTTTCCTCATTAACCTCTTTTTTTTTTTTAAATGACAGTAGTTACAGCACACACAAAGACGTGACAACACAACACACCAACAGTCAAACCAGACAGCTGCCAGAGCGGTGTTGACCTCGGCCCGTCCGAGGTAGAGGGACGGACAGACAGACAGAAAGAGAGAGAGCGGCAGAGTGTATCTGCGTACCGATGGCGAGTTGGGGCAGTGTGCAGCCCAGCCGCTCCGCGATTGCCTGCAGCTCTTTCAACTTCGCCTGCTGACGCCGGCCCTCCTCGCTCAAGATCTTGTCCTTCAACCACTGGTAACCCTGTCGAAAACACAGCACACCTGCTCGAAAACACAGCCCTGCTCACACGCCGCTGCGCCGCAGCTCCTGTGTCACCAGGGCCTGTTTTTAAACATGTGACTCTGTCTCCTGCGGTCTACATCTCAGCCAGGGAACATAGCTACAGCTACCCTTACTGAAATGCTGAATTGTGTGTTCATTATTATTATTATTATTATTATAATAAAGTTACAAACAGAGACAGAAAATCCTCTATTTAAATTGACTATTGCTGTTTTTACTGACATCTGTTTGTGCTCAGTTAAGTCAAAACACTAATCTTTATATAGTATCAAGCATCAGGAGTTATACTATAATGCCATTAGTAACAGATTATAAACCAGTAAGAATAATCAAAGAGCCAAAATACCACAAACATCCACAGACAACACTGAACCAGACAGCAAGCAGCACATTCCACACAAGTCACCACAAGTACTGCACAACACCAAAATGGAGAGCTACCTTCCTCTCTGATCAACGGTCACTGACACACGAGCCACAAACACACAACATGCCACTCCACTACAAGGACACATTGTTGCTTAAGTCAGGCGTTAGCTTCTGTGTAATGCAGAGGCAGAGTCGTCTCTGACTCACAACTAATTTTGTTCAAATTCTTGATCTCAAAATCCAGTTTGCGGTTTAACATTTTGTATTATAAAAAGTTAATATGTCACATTAAAGTGAAATATTCCACTGGGTTTGTGAGTGTTTACTGAATTAAATCATTAAAACTGGTTCACCTCCTCAAAATGTTCAGTTATTATGGCTGTTTTGATCCCTTATGCTTAGAGGAAAACAAAGTCCTGCCGAACAAAAGTTTCCTGAAACATACTGAATTTCTTCATGATTCATAATTATTTAGTTTAATTAAGTTAAGTGTTGGTATACATAGCCTCAAATAAATAAATAAATAAATAATAAAAAAAATTATATATATATATATATATTTTTTTTTTTAATATGTGCTGCTACTGTGTGTATGCATGTTTTGTGTGTTTTGTGTGCACTAAAATGCATTAAGCTGACACCAGCTGGCAAACAGTGTCGAACAGCACCGCTCAGGAAGAGTTGCACAGTGCATGGCATCAACCATGGCAGTGAAAATACAGATATGTGGTGTGCACAGAATTAAAGAACCTGAAAGACACAATACACACAATAAACAAACAAACAAACTAGCAACCAGTAGGGAGACAAGGAACGGTGACACTAGCACAAATGACCAGAGCGGGATAAAGACAGAAAACAGCGAGCGCAGTTTGTCTACCTTCAGAGAGGCCCGGGAGTATGGAGGAACCCTGCCGTCGTATTTCCCTGAGATGATCCCACATGCCAGTGGTGACCACGTCATGGCCCCTACACCTGGGAGCAAAAGATGTGATCATCATAACACCATCACTTTCTCAGAGTTGAAGTCCTTATTTTGTCTTTGGAAAACTAAACACTAGGTCCTTGCTGCACAAGTTGAAAATCTTGGAACTCAGAAATACTTTCTGTTCTAATTTGCATTTAAAACTTGGATTTGTTTCTCCAGAATTTGTGTCCAATATTACTGCAGTCACCCAACTTCTGCAGTCCTACTGTAAATCCATCACGACTTACCTATCTTATGGAAGAGCTCCGGTAGCTGCACCTCCACCTTCTCTCTCTGGAACATGTGGTACTCAGCCTGCTCGCAGATGGGAGGAATCTGGTTGAATTGTCGTGCCACAGAGTATGCTTCCTAAAGGAAAACATGGAAGTAACAAAAAATTAGGCTCATACACAGTACAGTGCATATACATTATAAAGAACATCAGTGGACATCAGGAACAGAAAAGATACAGCAAGGTCAGAAATAAATTCAAATCTAAGGTGGTGGCAGAAAAAAACTCCTTTAGCTATGTTGGAAATGAATATTTACCCTGTGTATCCCTACACAGATACGCCGAGTCTCACCATTATTTCCATCGGGCTCCAGCGGGATGTTCCCCAGTACATGGCCATGCCTTGGTTTATCACATGGGTCATTGCTCGAACCGTTTCTGCAAGTAAAAATACACAAAAATGTCACCACCATTAATGCTGGAGTCACACACAGTTGTGTTTACAGACTAGTGTTTTCTCTGCTGTTTTTCTATTCTCTATAAAACAAAGCAATGTACTGAATATGTATCTGAGCGGTTCTGTATGATTATAAGAGATTTAATTGGTATCATTTGCATTTAAAATGGATTGGGTCATTTAGGAGAGAAGTGGGAAAACTGATTAACATAATCAGAATGGTGAGTGATTCACTCAGATGAGGGTGACATCTATTCATAACAAGGCACACTTGGATGACATTAATGTAAAAATCCACAAGAAATTGTTTTGATTTGCAACATGATACAGGGGAACATAAGAACAGCCCATTAAAATAAATAAGAGATGACAGGCACAAGTTCAAATATTTAATCACGGACAAAGCGTTTCACAAGGTTGACAGACTGGACTACAGCTCATGTATTTAAAGCAAGGACGGTTAAAAACATGTTTGGTTCTATAAAAAATGTAAAAATAAGTCTGAGATTAGTGTTTTCCATTAATGTGCTGACTAAATGTTACACAGATTTAATCTCATGTTATTTTGTCAACCCTCAATAATCCTCAATCCATCTATTCTCTGTGCTGATGTGCTATTTCTGAAAGCTAAATCAGCCCTATCATCTAGTGTGTGCTAGGCTTAAGAGGGTTTCTCTGTAAAGTGAGAGAACAGCAACTTACCACCTCTTCACCCTGCACACTGCCCTTTAGCTACTGCCAGAATAAAACACACCAGATGGTCCAACTACTGCGATTTTGAAGGCATAGACTCAAAGCTGTCCCTGTGAACTGTGTGCAATCTTTAAAGGGCAGATGAGCAAAAGAATTGCCTCGACGTTTACATCAAAAACACCAGCTACTTTTGACTAACAAGACGCTAAAGTATTGTGAAAGCGTCGAAGCCAGTGAAGCATTACACTGAAGGCAGGAAGATGACCTCTGACCAAACTCTGTAACCCAAAGTGGAACTCCTAGGGAGCACATGCATACTGTGTGACCAGCTGAGCCCACACACACAGTTAGCGCTCTGCCATTTAAAAAGGTCTCCAGCATCACTATCCATCCTCATTCTGAGTGTGGAGCTGCAAGCACCAGGACAACATGCAGCTTTTAAAAATAGATATTTTAGTTACAAGACGTTTGTATATCTATATGTTTGCGTTACAGTAGTCATAGAGACAAAAAAGAGGGCCTTTTTTTTTTTTTTTAAGTGCAATATGACAAAACATATGAAAAACATGGTTAAGTGGGTGAGAGGAAAAGAAAAAAACAGGTGATATTTCAAAAGCAATAAAGGATAAAGGAGAGAGACAATACAATAATTACCTTCCATAGGTGTATTAGGGTCTGGTCTGTTCGCAAAAACCACATCCACATAGTCTAACTGCAGTCTTTCTAGAGAGGCTTTTAAACCTAGAAAAATGCACCACAGTTAGTACAGTAATAGTGAACCTTTTGTGCTACATGATTATGCTCTTCATAAAAACTCAAACTATATACTGCCAAATCTATATACTGCCAATATAAATAAAGCAGACTATTATCTCAAACTATTTATTGTACCCAAAAGTTTTCTTGGTAACCCCCAGAGTGTCTCAATTTAAAAAAAGAAAAGCAGCACTGATTCCCTTAAGCCAAAGCATCTAATTAGGAAGTATTGTGTTGTTGCAGTGTCAGTATTTAATCCAATAACCTGCGGTGCTGCTACTTACCTTCTATAATGTGTTTTCGGGATAAACCTCTTTCAGTCTCCGCTCTACAGAAAAAAAAAAAAAAAAATACACTTGACGTTATAAACTACTTGAAATATGACTGGACCTGCCCCCTCCGCTGTGATATAGCATCCATCCTTTGTGAAATATGATCTAATGCAGTGTTTTATTGAAAGTACCTGAAAACAGATCGGTTTGGATGACACATGATCCCATTACCAGGAGCATCAAACAGAAAAATTATACAGAAGGATCGTTTCTCACTTGAGTCAAAGAAGCAGCTAGATGAAACTTACTTTCCACCCCAGAAGATCTTTGTTGTTATCACCAGGCTTGAACGTCTGAAAATGGGAAATGAAAGCATATCTGTTACATCTGCCAAACACAGAATTATAGCAACAACAAAAATGTATGGGAGCTGGAGATATCTAAGGTCTACACAAACCTTATATTATATGTATTAACAGCTAGGATGAAGCGTGGACTCCTACTTTGGGCAATCATGCATTTCTACATTATTCTTTCAGTGTCAAACACACCCTCATCCCACAATAAGCGGGACTGTGCCAGAACTCGACTGGTGCCAATTAATGAACGTAAAACCTGACAGAGCTATACAAATGCCAATCCAGGTTTGACAAAGTAGAGGACAAGGGACTAGAAGTTCATCCATTATTCAGCATCTTTGAGAAGTGGCACAGGAGCGTGGGCATGGCACGGATGCCGTCATTAATCTTTCATCTTCATACCTTACCGTTCCAGTTCACAACACACATCCTCCAAATATGTGCAAGGAAGGATACAAGATTGGGAAGGCTGGCTGGAACGGAAATAAAAAAACACCAAACTTAATTTAAGTGTGCCTCGTACCTCCATCCTTTCTTCTTTATGATGTTTCCGAGCACCACCTCTGCCCTGCGAAGCACACGGTGAGAAGATTAAATAAAGATTTTGAAACGATAACAGCGTTAATATCCGTCTGAGGAATCATTTCAAGCCCTAAATTCAAGAAAGCAGTCCAACTCTGCACACATACTGTGTAATGCATAAAGAAGCTTTCATTGGAAAGAGCACCTGTTTAGGACTGTGTGTGTGTGTGTGTGTGTGTGTGTGTGTGTGTGTGTGTGTGTGTGTGTGTGTGTGTGTGTGTGTGTGTGTGTGTGTGTGTTAGAGTCAGCAGAGCCTGGGACCAGCTGTGCTGTGGAGCCACCACTATGTCACTCATTAGAAGCCTTGTGGCTGCTAATGAGTGACATTATGATCAACATGGGGCTCGTTAGGGATGGGCAGAGACCTGTCAGTAGGATATCTCTCCAGTGCTCTTACTCTGACAAATAATGGGAGCTCTCCTTGAAACACAGTTTCAGATAAAATGTAATTGGACACTCCTTAGAGGTAAAAAACAAAACTGCAACTACTAAGATTTGATTTTTATTCATTTTGGGTACACTGATGAATATAGCCAGCTGCTCTAAAACAATTATGTTTTGTTGCCAAGTGTGAGAAGTGTTGTTGCAAACTACAAGGATCATAATTAATCTTATCTATGACAGCGCATTAGTGCTCCTGCCTGTGGCGAGACAGTCTGACTTGTGGTAATCAGATGGGGATATAATCATATGTCAACTAAACTAGAAATACAGACAGCTTATACCAGACTGAAAGACTATCACGCCTGTACAATTATCACTTACTGGGATTGCTAGATGAAACAGAGTTGAAGGAAAATTCCGGCACCTATTTCAAAAATCGACTAAACTTTAAGAAATTCTTTAAGCAAAGCTGCCAAACCTTCATTATTTTCAACTTCTTAAAGCTACATTGTGTAAGAATTTCTCCCATCTAGCGGTGAAATTGTATATGACAACCAACTGAATATTACTTTCTAGCCCTTCCTCCTACGGTGGCCGAACCCGAAATTAGCTCTCTCCATCGTTTACACGCATCTGTTCTAGCCACTGCAATATTAACTTTGGTCTTGTTGCTTTGCCTGTCGCGTTGTCGTTTTAATTCTCTTTTTCGTTTCCCTGGTGAGTAATCTCCCCCTTGCATTCGTCACGGTGCCGATAGGTGTAAGAGTGCGAAATGCGGAGGTATGTCCCTCTTTGGCTAATGTATTTTAAAGATGAAGGCGCTACATGGCTGCTACATGACCTATATACATGGCTGCTACATGAGAGATATATATATATATATATATATATATATATATATATATATATATATATATATATATATATATATATATATATATATATATATATATATATATATTAGGGCTGTCAATCGATTAAAAAATGTAATCTAATTAATTACATACTCTGTGATTAATTAATCGCATACATAATTAATGGTGCCTGAACTGATACTTTTTAAGAAAGTAAAAAAAGAAAAGAAAAAAAAGGGTACTAAACAACAGTTGGTGACATTAAAGAACGGCTTGTTTATTGCTAAGGCCATATGGTCAAAATGAAATGATTTAATAATAATGTACAACAATAACAATAACTTATTTCACTAGTAAATTGCTGTTGAACGACAAAAACAACCATCAGATGGGAAAAGGACATTTACAATAACTTCAAATGCACCACGAGGCTGTGTTTACCAGTTTCATTGAACGCACCGTCTGGGTTGTTTTCCCGACGGTAGCTGCAGATTGTTACATACCGGTGTTGAATCCTCTACAGTAAAACACAGTCAAACTTTACACCGTTTAGCGTTAGCTGTCAGCATTTTAACCGTTTTTAATCCAGCTACTAGCTAGCGGTAGGCTAACGTTAGCTGCTGTTGAGTATAGTGTTAACTAGCGTCACGTGCAGCGGTGTTTGTGTTGCCTATCGTCTGTTTCAGTACATCAGAGAGAAGCGCAGACATATTAGTGGCACCAGATTTCGGTAGCCAGGGTTGGCAGGAAGAAGATTTTTACAAGTAAATGTTCCAATTAATGATCCAGGCAGCACATTCTCGTCTCCCTCCTTCATTTTACAGTCCAATGGTGGCTAGAACGGCTACGGGTCAAAAGGTCAATATGGAATGGATTAATCTGCGTTATTTTTTTAACGCGTTATTTTTTCTCAGATTAATCGAAATTAACGCGTTATTTTGACAGCCCTAATATATATGTTTTTATATGTTATGTTATATATAAACATGTTATATGTTTATATATGTTTTTTTTTTTCTTCTTTTTTTTCTTCATATTGTTAGGGTCATGCATGTGTTTTTATTATTTATTTTGTTTCTCTCTGTCACTTATTAAAAAGGTAAATTCAATAAAATATGAATACTGGTAGTCTGCTGATCCAACAAGCAGCACGAGTACGGAAGGTGCTGAACTACTCAGAGCTGTTTCAGACCCCGCCAGCTGGATCCACACCTTTTTAAACAACGAGCACTGAACACTCCCCTGGAGGCAATGATGTGTGTGTTTGTGTGCATAATAGTGTTATAGCATGTATGTGTCTGGCAAACACCCACACAGTGCACTGTGTGTTGCCCTTCTGAAATGTGAGTAATCTGAGAGCCCAAACATAAGGTACAGTGTGCCTTGAGCAGGTTGACCTTTTTCATCCATCCATGAATTAGGTCTTTTTTCCAGCACAAAGTTGATGACTTAGTGACATAATGCTGCATTATTCATGCATTTACAACATTTTATTACTTTCAGATTTCTCTGTAATTATGCTTCCAATTTGTCACTGGTTCCACACAACAGCATGCAATTACTATGCACCCAGAGTGAAATGTCTAAGCCTAAAAGAAAATGCTGAAGGAAATTCTGTTCTGCCAATTACTCGCATACTTTTAAATGCTTTGACGCCATATGTGTTTGCTGATAACAGCAGCTACATGGAATAAGCAGAACATGTTTATTTGTGCAATTACACATTGTTATTTATATTTCTGAGAAACACTAGCTTGCATATTGGGATGGATATGCTGGTTAGGATTAACAATGAATATCTAAATATCTGTATGTGCTGAATGTTTGTTTTATGGCAGTTCTGTTTTGTAGGGCTATGCCAGAACAAACATGCCAAACAAACAGCCAACTGCCATATGTTGTGCATGAGCAGAGTGTGAACACAGCTTACAAACTTCCACGCTCGAAAACAGAATCGACATTACAGCAGCCGACTGTACAGCCACCAGCACCACTTCACGTTCTCCAAGTCTGACTGATTAAGGAATCGCAGTAAGCCAGAACCAAGGACTTCACATGAAAGCTTTTTCATTTCTGATGTGCAAAGTGTGGGATTTGTTCTACTCCTGTGTATGTGTGTAATATAAGCTTCTCTGCGCTGCTTTGCAATGGAAGGTGTCAGGATTACCACCTGTGTAACACATACTGAGCTGTGTGACATGCTGTCACAAACATTTGCACGTGTCTAACAGATTTGTCCCTTCTGTCAAAACAGTGGTCTGATTAATGGAAGCGCTGATGATCAATGTCAGAGTTGGTCAAACTTCTGTGTCAAAGATCAACTTTTTCTGGCCTCCAATCCTAAAACAACAAGGCAAACAGATTGAGGTTGAAAGACCCCCAGAATAATAAAGCATGTAGACAATAACTGCTGAGGCACTAGATAGGGAAAACACTAAGACCTGCTGAATGTTTCTTTTTTTTTCTTCTTTTTTTTTGTGAGACACTGATGCATTTTCCCAAACATATTGGCAAAACTAGGCTATTCTTGGGAGGATTAAAATAAGAATTTGGTGCTGTTAATCAGAGATACTGTTTGCGAAGGATAATCCCTTTAGATTATTTCAAAGCACCCAAATTACTACAAAGCCAGATTATTCCATGTTGGAATTTAAATCTTCACTACATACAATAATAAGGCAGTACAAGGCTGCTTTCTGAGGTTAAAAATATCAACCCTGGCTGTCCTGTAAATTAAGACTATGAATATGTGAACTCTCATGAATGCAACAATGACAAGGTGGACAACCCTAATCTCAGGTTGAAGATCAGGGACAGAGACAATAATCTGTTGTGTCTCTTATAGGGCTGTCAGCATTAACGCGTTAATCGCGATGCGATTAAGGGCCGAGTATAATGCGTTAAATTTGTTTAATCGTATTAATCGCATGCCGCCATTTATTAATTTATTTTCACTTCACTCGGCTTTGCGTCGTGCCTAACAGGCTACTATTTTGCCGTACTTCCTCGTAACACATCCTGCTGCTGCAGGAATAGCAACGCGGATTTCGGTGCCTCATTCTGGTGCCACTGATATGTCTGCACTTCTCTCTGATGCTCTGAAACAGACGTTACAGGCAACAGAAACATTGCTGCACATGACGCTAGTTAACACTATACTCGACAGCAGCTAACGTTAGCCTACCGCTAGCTAGTAGCTGGATTAAACACGGTTACAATGCTGACAGCTAACGCTAAACAGTGTAAAGTGTGACTTTATTTCACTGTAGAGGATTCCAACACCGGGATGTAACAATCTGCAGCTGCCGTTGTCGGAAAAAAAACGACGGTGCGTTCAATGAAACTGGTAATTTACAGCCTTGTGGTGCATTCAAAGTTGTTGTTAAATTCAAATGTGTGACTAGATTAAATATATAATAAACAAATACAAATCTTAAAATCAAGTTCATAAAGTCACTTTCTTTGCATTCATTTGATTCCCAATCAAAATACACTGGTAAGAATGGCTTTCCATTGTTAATGTGTACTTAAAAACACTTCTGAAATGCAAAATAATAGAATTTTAATCATGTGATAAAACATACGATTAATCGCAATTAAGAAAATTTAATCGTTTGACAGCCCTAGTCTCTTAATAGGTCACTCAAACTACTTTCTGCCAACAAAATAGTCCCAATGAAAACTGTTGACAGTGATGTTTGTGGATTGTAGAGTAACAAATACTTTGTTTTTGGGAAGACACATTGCTGATGAGTTTTTCAAAGTGATTTTTCACAACTTTGGTGGTGGGTGGTGTCTAAAGCCTAAGTCTAAAATTGTATTTACTGGCCCGTGGTCATTTGTTACTGACCCTAATGACATGGAAAAAGATAAAATGAGTGAGAGAAGATTTGCTGAGTCAACAGCGCAAAACACAACATTCTTTTATTTTATTATGAGAAGTGTAAACATATTTTTGGCTTATTATCAAAATGTGGTGGGACAAATTAGACTGTAGCAGCCCGCCACATTCTAGGTAATCAATGGGAAACACTACAGTACTACTGTATATAATCTCTACCTAGTGCCTTTATGGTTGTGGTAATAGTTGGTGTTACTGCTCACTACCATGTGACCTGTGGCACAAGATATACTCACTTGCCAGCAGCGTAGACCTCTGCTGTGTCAAACAGATTAATGCCATTTTCATAGGCCAGAGTCATCAGCTGTTCTGCCATCTGTTGAGAGATCAGGGGAGAAGGAACAGAGACGGTGAAGGGTGGGGCGAGAGACCACTGATGTGAGGACTTTTCAATTATTAAACTTCCTTCACAAGACTAAACAAGGCTGCGATGGCTTTGCCTTCCTATGTGTTTATTCTCTGCCTGTCGACTCCCTATGGCAGTATGTTTTCACTTTAAGTAAAAACAGGCTTCTTGCGCAACCCTTGATGTGCCAGATCATGTGGAGGGCTTCCATTCCCGAGCTCTGACTGATGGAGGATGACAAAATCCATCTGCTCTCACCTCATCAGTTATCTGTCCACCGAACGTCACCCATGTTCCTACAGAGGTCGACAGGGAGGTGGGGTCAGAGTGTAAGTACATAAACACACATTCACACAAATGAGCAAGTAAACAGTTATACTATATGTTTTGGACAAGTGATACTGCACATAGTGGACAACAAACAAGATATATCAAAAAAAAAAAAAAAAAAAAAAAAAAAAAAAAAAGGCCCTCAGGATAATATATTTGAGCTGAGTTTCTGCTGAGTCACTGGAACTTATATTTTCACACTGTGTGAAAACACTCTTTCCTCCTTTTTTGAAGATAAAAAAGGCCGTGGGGTTATGAGTTCCCCTCACAGATCTTCTATACAAAGTCTTTGGTTGTGCAGCAAACTTCTCTGAGTGTCTCATGATCAAAAAGACTCTTACCTAATCCAAGGCAGGAGACCCGCAGGCCCGACTTCCCAAGGTTTCTGTCAAAACAGAGAAAATTACATTAACATGAATGCAGCACTGGGGTGGCAGTAATTAGTGATATTTCACACTCCAGCAGTGGCTATGACCATTAGAGTAGGACTTTAAGTGTCATTTTTATACTGATTGACCGATTGATAAATAAATAACTCTACCACTCATCTGTAATGTGAGGAAAGCAGGCAATTGCAGTGGAAGTCATTGAAGCTGGGAGGAACAGGGGTTTTGTATGGATTTGAAGGCAGCCAGCATCTACTGCAGCACTGACACATGCATGTTGGATGTGTAAGGAAGGACTGTAACACGTGTACCGTCAATTAGAATGTGTGTGTGTGTGTGTGTGTGTGTGTGTGTGTGTGTGTGTGTGTGTGTGTGTGTGTGAAATGCCAGGGGAAAGTCAAGAGTTCTTAAGCAGGCCCACCATGACATCCACTGAAATTTCTCACAGCACACCAGGATGCCTCAGCCGCCATCTGACGAAAATCCCCCCACAGCACTGCGGAAGCTTGACTACTCACAACAACTTGCTCCTAAAGCTGGCGTCTCTGAGCCTATCACAGTGCAGACAGACGCCTCTGCTGACAATTACAGCTTTCATTCTTTTGTGCGAGCATTTAAACTTCTCTTAGACGTCTATGGCTGCTAGTTAAATGGCAACACTGAAATAACTGATCTTGTTAAATTTGTCGTTAATTTCTCTTTTTTGGAGGAATTTGTAGTGTATCTTCAGACCTTAATAGTTCGGTTTCATCAGATATCACTGATCTAAGAAATTATTATATATATATTTTAATATTAATTAAACAAAATGAAGTGTGCTACCTCTGGTCAACCTACTTTCAGAGATAAGCTGGCAATGTAAAGAAATAAAAGAAATGTGGCATCAGAGATGATGTAACGTGCAGGAGTCAAAGTGAGCGTGTGGGAGGATATCTAATATATTTTTGTAAGACTGCCTATATAGAAATACAGTTGAAATGAAAAGGAGTAGAGAGGGAGACCGAGGATAGGTGTGCTGTGTGTGTGCAGATGTGTGTGTTATATGACTGCGCTTGTGACTGCATGTGTAAGTGGGACTGACTGAGAGTGTGTGTGGGTGGGTGTTTCGTGAAGCCATGATAAGATTGCTGAATTGCTGCGGTGAATAACAAAACACTCAATGTGGTCTGAACACCAAGTCCCAAAGAAACTGAAACCTAACTAAACCGTTTAAAATAAATAAATATGGAAATTTTAACAGTATCACATCTCCTGCAAGTAGGCTAAGTGGGCCACATTTGTGTTATGGTAAAAACAAAACAAGGCTCTTAAAATGTTTCAAGTTTCTTTTTTATGTATTTCCATATACTTTCTATTTTGGAAGCGTTAATCCAGTTAAATGTTCACTTCATCATCCAACATCATTAGTTCCACTTTTACTTCACTGAACCACCATGGATAGCAGAGGCTCTCCATTCATTTATATTCTTTTGTTTTCTAAATTAAGATATTGCAAATCACAGCAGAAGTCAACTTTCAGCCATCAGAGGTTTCAGTGAGATTGAGTGATTTGGAAAAATAATGAAATTGTATAAATTTTGTGTATAGTAAAGCATTTGGGTCAAACACATTCACAACAAAGAGCCTCATTAAAAAGATGTGATTTAGTCATTGAGGTCTGTAATCATGTTAAAGTTTGAATCAGAGAACTCAATGATGTCACGTATAGGAGCCCGCTGATTTATACAAACAGTCAGTCGTGAGGGAAAAGAGGAAGAAAGATAAGAGAATCCAGTGGGACCACGTGCCCTTACTGTGCACCGCGGTGTCAAGTTCCTTCTGGCAAAACACTGGAGCCAATCTACAATTAACTGCTTCTTAATTGAATGAGTACAATACCCCCTCAGGGTGCTGCTGACGGCACAAATAGAGATAGCCAAAACTAAAAGCAGCTCACTGACCAAAATTGTTAGTGGAGCATATTTGCTAAAGGGTTTTTGATGATGGATTGAGACATTTGTCAAGTGCAAAATATCTTCATTCAATATTCTGCTTGACTGCATCCTTTAGTAGTAGTAGTATCTAAACACGGTAGAGTGAGTCTGTTTCAAGCCTTGCACTGCTCCACATTTAAACACCTAATGTGATTAAATTAATTAGTGTTGCTTAATGTGTTAATACATGGTGCACACGCATGTTCAGAAAATGAGATGCATAGTAAACTAATAAGATATACCAGGAGCAACTGTATACACATGCTTCTAGAGTAGCACCATTTTCATCAGCGTGTGTAAGGGCTTATCAAAAAGCAAAGCTTACTGTGTTAAGTGTTGCATAAGCATGCTTTAACCATGAATACTGCACATACAGTACCAGTGCATTTAAGCACTTCCCTGAACCTTAAAATAACCAGGATATCAGAATACACAGCTCTGCCCTTGTCATTGTTCTCATTGTAAGGATGTCCCTTTGTCAGCACATTGTTGTGTTCAATAATTTACTAGACTGGCCTTGAATACTGCATTCTGCATTGCTAAAATGACCCTCTGCCAGGGCCTGTAAGCAGGCAGGGGTCAGGTTCACGCTGAGTCTCAGCAGACATGAACCACAACAGTAATGTCATCTCTCTCACACCCTCCTCAAAAATGAAGGAGACAGGCAGGCACAGTACAGGACAGCAACATCAATGCAGCCACAGGGACAAAGCCTGATGATAAACGTAGTGAGCATTGCGCATGTCCAGTCTGGTTGTTTACTTTGAAATATTAGGAAGCCTTTCCATGAGTTAACATTAGCCTTCTGATCCCATCAGCCAGAAGCTCAAGTGGACAAGGCGAGGGTTTTCATTTTCTAATGTTGGTTATGTGATTAAGGGTGGCTTGGAGATATATTTGTGGCTTGTTTACACACAGGTTGCATTTCACATTCATTGCTTGACACAATAAGTCCTGCTTGTCTAAAGGCCCGGACACACAGAAACAATAATCGGCCGTTGGACAGTGTGGCGAGGTCAGTGACTCGAGTCTGTTCAGTGTGTTCCGTGCTGTCATCCGCCGGAGGGGCCATCGGCCTTCATTTTTGAAGATTTGACATGTATAATCGGGAGGGCGGGCACTGCCGGCAGTCGGACTCAAATGACCCATCTGATTGGTAGAGTGCTAACCTGGAAATGGGGAGCGGAATGAGCGTGACTAGAGTCTCTCAAAATCTGATGAAAATCTTTTAAACTGACCTTTGTTGATCTGAAATGAAGACAGATTCAGCAACTGCATGGCCTATTTCTCGCTTAAAATGTTTTCAGAAACACGTTTCGGTGAACTATTTTAGTACAATATGAGATTGTATTCTGAACAAGCCGCCATGACAGTCTGTCTTTGAATTTCCACGTGACGCGTTCGTTCAATCAGCTGCCGGTGTTCATTTTAGGGCGACAATACAGATTAGCGCCGCCTGCTGTTATGGAGACGTATTACGTCTCGTCGCTTTGGTGTGTTCCGAGGAACTTTTTTGACCAACTCGGGGACACTGATCAGTCCAACTGCCTTTTTCTGCCAAGGGTCGGCCATCTGGTCAGTGTGTCTGCAGCTTAAGTCAATCATTCAGCTCTGCTGACGACTGTGGCCCCCATTGATGGAAGCTGATTTGTGGAACAAAGTGAAGCTT
Source organism: Sander lucioperca (assembly GCF_008315115.2). NCBI lineage: Eukaryota > Metazoa > Chordata > Actinopteri > Perciformes > Percidae > Sander > Sander lucioperca. The sequence goes on along the minus strand of NC_050178.1, from coordinate 6,585,498 downwards.
ATTTTCCATCAATGTCAACATTAGGCAGGGCATATCTTTCAGTAATTAATTATTGATTACTGGATTGTTGGTTATTGGGTTAATGTCTCTAGAAGAAAAATCTGAAATAGAAGAGAGAAAGATGTGTAATAGCAGGACATCAACTCAGCAATGGAAAGTATGCACGGATAAAAATGAGTAGGTGAACACTAATGTCTTTGTTAATAGACTGACCTGTTCAATAACAAAAGGTGTGTCTCAATTCTGATACTTCTGTCAGTACACCTACATGTAGTACACTACAGTATGTACTCGCTTGTGTAGTGCGTACATTTCGACAGGGTAGTGTTCGTTTATGGCGGTTATGCACTGACCGGAAAGGACTCTTCTTCTTTTTAATGATGAATTGCAGCTGGACGTGCTTTACCACCACCTACAAAAGTCCTGGTGTTGGAATCCTTTCCAGTGAAACAAAGTCACACTTTTTACACCGTTTAGCTTTCAGTATTTTAGCCGTGTTTAAGCAAGGTACTAGCTAACGGTAGGCTAACGTTTCGGAGCAACAGAGAGCAGTGCAGGCATTCAAGTGGCACCGAAATCCGCATTGCTATTTGGTCTGGTAGATACTGGTCGTTTAGGAACCCAACCCAATCCGTGATGGGACAAATATACACCCACATTGTCTCTTGATCTTGTTGTTAAAACTATCATAATAAGGCAACCTGGAAGGCTACAGCAAATACTTGTCAGCCTAGATAAAAAAAAAAAAAACTAGGGCTGTCAGCATTAATGCGTTAATCGCGATGCAATTAAGGGTCGAGCATAATGCGTTAATTTTTTTTTTTTTTTTTTTTTTTTTTTTTTTTTAATCGTATTAATCGCATGCCGCCATTTATTAATTTATTTTCACTTCACTTGGCTTTGCGTCGTGCCTAACAGGCTACTATTTTGCCGTACTTCCTCGTAACACATCCTGCTGCTGCAGGAATAGCAACGGGGATTTCGCAGCCTCATTCCGGTGCCACTGATATGCCTGGACTTCTCTCTGATGCTCTGAAACAGACGTTACAGGCAACAGAAACATTGCTGCACATGATGCTAGTTAAGACTACACTCGACAGCAGCTAGTGTTAGCCTAACGCTAGCTAGTAGCTGGATTAAACACGGTCACAATGCTGACAGCTAACGCTAAACAGTGTAAAGTGTGACTTTATTTCACTGTAGAGGATTCCGACACCGGGATGTAACAATCTGCAGCTGCTGTTGTCGGAAAAACACAGACAGTGCGTTCAATGAAACTGGTAATTTACACCCTCGTGGTGCATTCAAAGTTGTTGTTAAATTCAAATGTGTAACTAGATTAAATATATAATAAACAAATACAAATCTTAAAATCAAGTTCATAAAGTCACTTTCTTTGTATTCATTTGATTCCCAATCAAGATACACTGGTAAGAATTGCTTTCCATTATTAATATGTACTTAAAAACAGTTCTGAAATGCAAAATAATATAATTTTAATCATGTGATAAAACATGCAATTAATCGCGATTAACTATAGAAATTCAACGATTAATCGCGATTAAGAAAATGTAATTGCTTGACAGCCCTAAAAAAAACGTAATGGTTCAGACACCCATGATTTTAGCTAGTCTTGAATTAATAAGTCAGCATAAAATTCATTATTATGCCTTATGCCATCTTAATGATCAACTCAATACTGTTAAAACCAGTTATCTGAAAGATTTTTTTTCTGAGTTTTGATATGTTCAGTCTACTGTTGCACCCTTGAAATTATAACTTATACAGGGTATCAACTATATGCCTGTCATGTCAGATCTGCTCCTGTAATTGTGTTTTAAGACAATGGTTGAGAAGATGAGGAGGGATTGATACACTAACATCAAGTATATCCCAATTAAAAGCATTATACCGAAAAATCATGAACTGGTTACAGTAAGTCTCGGTAAGGTGTGACAGCTGAGTATAAGGAAGGACTGGAGGCATGGACTGAGTGGTCGACAGACTGGGTGGGAGAGAGGACTGAAAGTCGACGTGAAGTCAGCGGAGAGAGGACTGAAAGTCGACGTGAAGTCAGCGGATAGGACAGGGTGATGAATTAGGAAACAAGGTCACAGAGCTGTAAAGCGGAACGTGTTGAGAGATATGTTCACCGAGCAGCACTATTAATACTACCTAACTCGTGGGTTCAACTTCAGAAGGCACACAGACCAAATGCCACTAGCTTGTGTTGGCTGCAGGTGGTTTCCTCCATCATTTAGGTTTATGTAACATCCATTAAAAGGAAGGAGTGACAGTGGAGAATATTAGATTAGAAATTTCCTGACTAGACAATAGGAATAGGGCGTGCCACTTTACTCTTAAGCTGCTTATACACATGAACTGTTAGCATATGCACTATTTATGAGGCTGTGTACAGACTGTGGCAACAGCTTTCCTTGGAACGTACTGTAAAGAATCAATCCATCTATCTATCTACTCAACAGTTTGCCCAAAACTAAAAAAATCCCCATTATAGGCTTCTTTGTATCAGCTGAACCTTAACAAGCATACAGTTGGATACCCTATTTATCCAATTATCTTCAATTCCCCTCATTGCTACGAAGCATGAATGGTTATGCGCTTCATTGTGCAAACCCTACAGCATTCTACCACGAGGCTCTGTTCACTTGCTGCCAGCTGGATAACATTTTGTTTTTACAACCTAACACAGAAAACCTCAATTCTCATTTCAGATAAAGCCCAAGACGGATTTGCGTGGGGTGAGTTGTGACAGGAGGTGAATGGCACCTGAAAAAAAGACTTTTTTTAAGAGTTAACTGTTGTTTTAAAGGAATCGTTTGACATTTTGGGTAATACACTAATCGGTTTTCTTGCCAAGAGTTAATGAGAAAATCGATAAAGAAGGAAACGATTATCTTCGCTCAGCATAAAGACTGGAAGCAGGAGGAAACAGCTAGTGTAACTGTCTACCAGCAACTCTATAGCTCACAAATTATTTTGTTATATCCAGATGTCTCCGCTGGTTGCTTGGAAACCTCACAGTGACAACAAAAGTTTTAGAGGTGGGATTTTTTTAAACTTTGCACAGAGCCAGGCAAGCCTTCCCCATTTTTCCAGTCCTTATGATTATCTAAGATAAGTGGCTGCTGGCTCTAGCTTTATACTTAACGGACAGACATGAAAGTGGTATTGATATTTTCATCTAAATCTCAGGAAAAAAAGTAGATTAACATATTTCCCATATGTTGAATTATTCCTTTAAGTTCTAACCTCAACACAGGGCTAGACCTGTACAGAAGATCCTTTAAATTACAATTGTTCAAGGCCCTGTCAAATCACCGATCTTGTGACTTTCAGTTCTTGAAGCTAGTGCATTAAATGTTTTGGTATGGGCAACATAAAATAAAACAATAAAAATAAGTCCAAACCGACACATTTGACCCTGAGACAAACATGTATTGTCTTGTGAGTCTTTTAAACATCCTCTTAATGTATGTGTGCGCTCTTTTGTAAAAAAATAAATAAATAAATAAAAATAAAAAGATCTGGATGAAGTTATGGCTGCGAAATAAGTTTTAGTTTGTACATTCCAGAGTTCCAGAATCACTTCCGGTCATTTCTGCTCTTGTGACGTGACTCGATGATCCGCTATCTCTCATGGAAGCCATTCAATTAACACACGCTCAGTTATACACAGTATAGTGTAATTTGCTTGCAGCGCCATATTTGACAGCAGCTTGAGAACACATCAAATGTGATTTCATGTATTTCATTTCAAGTATGCAACACACGCAGCCAGAAACATAAAGCCACTGGCATTGAAGCACTTTAAGACAGTTGTCAATGGCAGTTTATTTTTTTTTTTACTTGGGCATAAACAGATTGTTGGCTCAGAGGGCTTCCCTGAGGCTGAATTTGTTTTTCTTCTAACTCGGGCGTTTTCAGAGACTCTTGTCTGGGGATAAATCTGCCAGTCCCCACAGGGATGGAAAATCTTCTGCTATACGCTGGAGAGGAACGAGAGAGAAACTTCCTAGAACCTGTAGGGGATTCCACGTCTCTTTTACGGCATCTTTAATGTCAAACTGAGCTGTGCTCTAACATCCTGACATGCTTTTAAATTGACAATCGTAGCCAAAGGATATGGATAAAGCATATTCCCTGACAATGCCAACAGATTAAATGCATTTTATAATGTTTTTAAAGGCAACACACAACCTGAATTGTGAGGTATTTACATACTGTAAAAGGGTTCAACTGTACTAACTAGCTTTAACTAGCTTGAAGGAGACCATCTTGCTGATGAAAAGGAGATTGTGCTGGCTACTGTATCAATTTAGAGAAAACTGGCTCGTGCCATCTGTCTAATTAAAGAAATGTTGAGGTTAATATTCATAATACACATGACTAAGCAGGATGCTGTGGGGTAGATGGGATTTTCCCCTGCTGGCCTGCACTCTATTACTTTCTGAAATAAGCTGTAGCCTCCTTCTACAGTACAGGCTCACTTCTATCTGTACTACATTATTTCCTCAATCACACATTACATAACCAGAAGTTCAAATGCTTCTTATGCAGAGAGAAAAGGCACAACACACATTTCATTAATCAATGTATAATGTATGCAGAATGACAGTCTAGTGTGGCAGCTTTATAAATATAATAACCTCACACAGAGCATTTAAACACATAATTGTGCACATATGTATATAGGCAGCTTTTATAACACTGGACTAAATCATTATTAAAGCTAAACAAAATTCCTGCACACATACTTTAAACAAAGGACTTGCCTCTTCCTGGCAGTGCACGACAGAACTTGTTTTGTCCCCATCAGGACATTAGTTCACTTAAATGTTTTTCTTCTCCCATTGCTGGCAGTAGTTTGTTTCGTGTGTGTGTTCCTTTAGGAACTGTAGAAACTTTTGCACCATGGGATTTAGTCAGAAAGTTGAATGTGAGCAAGCCTCATGGTTTGTGTTATCATCTCTCCATACTATCCGCTTCAATCTTCGACGTTCCATGCCTTTGGTAGCATTCTTGGTAGGTGAAATAGATGATGACATTACTGTTCTTATATCTTTGTTAATTATTGTTAGTAAGTTTGATGCAGTATGTATATTTTTTGATGATGACTGATAGCTCAGTAAGCTAGTTTGCCAATATTATCTTGTGTTGTGCTACATGTAAGTTTATTTTATTTAGATAAACAATATAGGTTATATTACGTACACTGTATAACAATACATTACGTATTTCCTTTATTTCAGCTTACATGTCAGTCCTTCCAGAAAAATTAGTTTTTTGTGATTGTTGCAGGCAAAAATCATTGATTATGCGGCACGTTTTCTTAAAAAATGCGATAGAATATGCGGGATATTTATGCAATTTTATGCGATGAAATTGCGGGAACTTGCAAAAACTGCGGTTTCATCATGGCTTCATCGCAGGGTTTGCAGCTTTTTGATGATGTTCACGTCGCATAATTACGTCACTTCATAACGTTCCCATGGCAACAGGGGAAAATGGCTGCTCTTTTCAACTTTCTGCTAAGATATATGTGACTTTTTTACAACGAAAATGTGGGGATTATGAAATATGCAAGCCCTGCATATTTTGCGCGGAAATCGGCAATTTATGCGGTGAAAGTGCGGTGTATTTGAAAAAATGCGGCCCCCACATAAATATGCAGACTTTGGCTGATTATGCATTGAATTATGCGATCGCATAATCGCGTTTTCTGGAGGGACTGACATGTTAGCTACTGTATATACTACCACATTACAGTGACGTGTAGTTATATTTTTATATATTGTTATATGTTTGTGACTCATCAATATGTAAGTAACTGGTCATTGTGTTTCATTTCCCAGTTTCACCCTTTCAAAGCCAAATAAACTGAGTTACGACAATCCCAGTCTCCAGTGCTTGATGGTGGAAGGTGTTGAGCTGCTGGTCAGATTGCACAGGGTTACGTGCATGCAGGACAAGATAGAACTAATAAATCTAGGCTATTTCTAGAGCATTTAAGAAAATAACATGCAGAGAGAAATGAGTGGTGCTAAGACAGACACACACACACACACACACACACACACACACTAATTAAACTCACTATCAGTGAGACAAAGAAAGAACAGCTGTCTTCATTTTCTCCTTCAACATAACACAAGTGTGTCCCTCATGTGAACGCGCTTATAGGCAAAATATTCCACAACAACCCCCCCCCCCCCCCCGATCTCACTCGATTTCTTATACAACACAGACAAACCCTCAGTGCATACAGTGAAACACAAGCCTACATCAGTAAATGAACCATCCCACCGCAATTTCTCTCCACATGCCCAGAGCAAACAGATGTGTTGTGAATGTTCTTTAAGATGATACCTTAGTGGCTACTGTGGGCCTAAAAGCTGTGCTGTGTGGATGAGTCTTAGTATTTACAGTAGAGTGGCCAAAGTGTACTCCTGTATGCGTGTTATGTTCAACTACCACAGTCTATTTATGATTCATATTTCAAGGGGGAGTGCAGGCTGTGGAAAGCTGGCTCCCTGATAAAGAGCCCTTAGAATACAGGAAAACATCCCAGCATGCACCCACACTCATGACGCCCCAAATCTCACACCCACAGCTTTTGTTACCAAAAGCCTGAGCAATGCATGCTTTTGCTTTTGGGTAGCAAACTATTGGGGGAAAAATGCTCAGTTTCATCTTTCTTAAAAATTCCCCAACAAGGACAAGAACATTCCCATAGTTAAGCGCCACATATTGAATTTCCCTTTTGCAATTGCAGCTAATAATACAATAAAGACATTAAACCTGTGCACTAATAATTGATGTGTACATATTACACATTTTTGACAGTATGCTGCTCTCATTTCTGTCTTTATAAATTCTGCCATCTGTTACATCACGTCACTTCAAGGTGCACTAAATGAAAACAGAACTGGTGAGACAGGTTATCTCTGTGATTTATAAAAACACATCACAGCTTCACACAACACATTGGTGGGATTTCTATGCCATCTGCTTACACAACACTGCCAGTAGCTATTTACTGTGGCTGTGATTCACTGTCAACTTTACAACCAAAAATGGACCTCCAGAGATGTGAGGAATCCTACTGACAGTCTGGGCTAAAGCAAGTTACTTGTAGATTTACACCAGGAGAGAAGGTGAGTCAGATTTACATGGTTTACATGGTCACAGCAATAAACAATACTGCAAGTGTTGTGGAGCTGATGCGTTGACACAAAATCCTACTAAAAGCACAAATGTTATCCACAGCAGTTTACAGTATAGGTGCTCCTATATTTAGTCTGCACAAAGCACAAAAATGGCAGTCCAACCAAAAAGTGAGACTTATTCAAATTTATACACATCAGCAATAATTTGCTGCAGTTTATTTGCTACACCTCAGCAAATAAAAGTGGCTCCTGTAAAGATGACTCATTCCCTCAAGACCCTTCTGAGGTTTGGTTGCTTGAGAGAAGAGCTGATAACTGGACTGTGAAAAGCAGGGGCTTTATAGGATTGTCTCCCCACCTGCACTGCCTTCCCAATCTCACAGATATTCTTCCATTCCCTTAGAAGGACTACTTTACATAATCATAAGCCATTTTGTGTACGTCATTAATTCAGTCCTGACTGAAGGCATTTAATCATTCCTTGGAGGAGGTGCAGGTTCTCACAGTCAAGCTTGATGATTTTAACAATTCAGGTCATGCAGGCCCGGTGTGACATTACAAAACGGTTCAGTCTGTGGTGAGACAGCCTACTAAAGCTGCCGCAATCCCTCGGTATACCTTGAAAAGATGTTCACTTTGATGGTTTCCTCGGCCTTGTGGGGGAGGTCACTTCCAACCTAACCAGCATCCCATGGATGAAGACTGACAGACTTGATTAAAGCTCAAGGCTGACATTGAAGGAAACGGAGAGAGCACTGTTTGCAAATAAGTCTGATCTGAATTTCACACGGCTATTCTGCAGTGTGGATAATCGTGGAAAGTTTTGCTGGGTGGATAAGCTTTAACTGTATTCTTTTGGGGAACAGTTACAAAACCACTAACCTTCAGCTGTCAAAATGTCAATAAGAGAAACTAAAAACTTAAAATTTAACGGAGAGAAAAAACTCCTTGTGCTCAAGGATAAAAAGATAAATGCATGGCCATGCAAAAGGGCTTGCGAGCTTAAACTCAGAGAGGCATGTTTGAAAGATACACAGTGACATGAGCACAGATCACTCCAGCCTACTTTACTTCCTCTTGGGCATAGTGCCTACACTAGCATTAATCTTAGCAATCTCCCTTTCTTTCTTTCACTCTCTCCTTACTTCCCTTTCATTTGCATCTCTTCAAAACCACGAAACGCTATGTTGTATCCTCAGTCAGGCCAGCATTACCTTCAATTTGCATCAGATGCAAGCCTATTTCACAACACCGAACCCATTATGTATTTTGGACTACACTGCGGAAGCACAGAACACAAACAGCCACTTGCGCCCCGAGCTGAAAATTATTCTTCTCATTCAATATTATTAGCCTCAATAATGACGCTAGCAAATCAGATGCAAAGGATTGTGATGTTCCTTCAGACAACAGTACTGAGGACGGGTGAATGATTTCCTCTAATCAACGCCCAATCTTAATTTCTAAATCAACGTACCACTAATCTTTCACCCCCCAAAAACAATTCTGCTTCAAAGGCACAACATCACCGTGCAGTTTTTTCTTCTTTAGGTTTTGGAGCTTGAAAAACATTTTTTGAAAATATAAACTGTTGATTACAATATTAACAGTTATATCAGAAATGTAATTCACAACTTGCATGACAATCCTATAAAGAGTACAGTACAAATAGACAACCAAAAAAAGTTCCTGTTTGGTAAAACGGTAGAATAACAGGAAAACAGCTCACAAGCTTTTAATGGAGGCTCTTCATTAGCCTCTGTATTGTGAGATTTCTGCTGCAGTTTTGATACAACTGCAGAAACGAATATCTGCACATCATATCTAATATTACTCTCCAGTCAAGAAGTGTGTTCAGTTGAATTCATTTTCTATCAAAAGAACTAGCAAGTCCTTTTAGCAAAAAGACAGTAGGCTTTGGTAACACTTTGCTACTCAAACTAAGGCTAGAAACAAGGAAGACTGTTATCATATTATCAATATTCTTCATATATATATATATATATATATATATATATATATATATATATATATATATATATATATACACACATATATATATATATATATATATATATATATATATATATATATATATATATATATATATATATATATATATATATATATATATATCACACAGATTTAGGTTGCTAGTTAGAGAATAGAATGAGTATAAATCATACTGAAAATATGTATATTGCAAAGGTTGCAGTTGTGCTAGAATGTAGTACATGGATGCAGGTTTTTTTTGGTGAGCGCTTGTCATTTTAAATCAATATTTCTTGTCAAACAATTGTCTTGGTGAGCAGTTTAGTGACAGAGAGCAGGACATTATTGCAAATTAACTAATCTTTTATCCACGTCAGGACAGCTGAACTTCAACTGTTTGAAGGGATGTGATAAATAGTCAATGCAGCATTATGTCAACATACAATACAATGGTGTGGGCAAAAGTTTGTTTTCACAGCATAACAGGGACACTCTTCAATATAGCAACAAGGGTTATTCTAATAGTAACAACTGACTTTGTATGTATAATGATTGGATATATATCTGATTTTATTATTTCTGCTTACAAAATGATCTGCAGTAATAATAATATCTATAAACCCACATAAGAAATTCAAAACTAAAGGATTATCAGTATAAGGTAAACAAATACAAAAATGGTGTTTTGTGATAATAGTATTCTTGCACTTAAAGAGACTAATCTGGAAAAATACTAATACTAAAATACTAAATAGTTTGCTCTTTAAAAGGTGAACAATGCAGCTCACTGTACTTTGTCATTCCTGCACAGAACAGATCAATGGCCACTAACTAAATGTAAATTACATGCCAACCACTTAGTTGTATCATTTAAGCGCAAAGATCAGACAAAACTACAAATTGCAAATCTTTCCTTCTGAGATATTGCTATTTTTGAGGGGAGTTTGGGGAGGTTAATTAATTAGTTACTGTCATAATAACCGTCGTCAGTCTTAAACAGGTGGGGTTGGGCAGTTCTGACAGGAAGGAGAAAGGAAGAAAAATTGGCATACAGTACATAGCAAGATTGGACAAATGGGCAGTCTTTTTTTGTGATGTATTGTAGCCTGAGCCAAGAGGAATGTGACATGTCATATTTAAAATCTACTTTAGCAGCAGGGGGACAAATCCTGCAGTTTAAGATCAATTAAAATATTGATGATGATAAAAGTCTAATGAAATTTATAGCAACCAGTTAACAGTTCAGACATGCCCTACCTATACTTCATGCCAGTCCTCATGCTTTGCTCGCTGGAGGAAGGCACACTCTGAACAGAGAGTTGTCCAAGACTGCGAGCCACCATCGCCACTGCTCTGAACTTGCTGCGGGTGCCTGTGTTGGGGCTGTTGGCATTCTGTCGGTTTAGCCGGTCCTCTGTGGCGCGGCTCACCCCCCCACGGTGGTCAGTGCACACTAATGACACCTGCATCCTGGCTTTTGGCCGGCCGTCCCAAATGCAGATACTTAAACTTTCCTCTGGTTAAATCAGTTAAGACAAACTCCCAGAGGTGCGAAGTCTGAGGATCCTCTAATGAGCATGAGGCAGTTCAGTCTGTAGGAGGCAACTACTCCAAATCCAGTCTCACACACTGTTCCTCCGTTAGAAATCACTACCCAGTTACTAAAGTGACTAACCAGCTGACAATGTTCAGAAAAAAGGGGCAGAAGGGTGGGAGGGCAGATCAGAATGTATTCAAACAGTGAAGGACTGCTGATCAGGTGAAAACAAAATCCTCTCAAAGGAAGTCCAAATCCAAGCACAACATTACAGCATCTCTGTCTCAGCTGGTGTGAGAAACAAATGTGCAATCACTGCAGACTTCAGATACATAAAACGCAGGTCCAGTACAAAGCTATAAATAAAAGAAAAATCTAAATCTAAAAACCACAGTCCCAAAAAAAAAAAAAAAAAAAAAAAAAAAGAAAAGCGCTCATGTGAATTTCACTCTGCAAGTTCTTCCTTGATTCATCCGGGTGTCCTCCTTTGGCTTTAATCAGAGGCTCATCAGAGGCTGATAGGCAGATTTAGAGTATTGCAATTTCCTTTTAAAGCTGAGCTCAGTGCTAGAGATAAAACCTTTTGCTGCCAAGCTTTAACAGTGGAAACGCATAGATCCACACAAAGAGATGAAGAGAATAAACACAGTTCCGGGAGGTATTCATCTCCCCTTCTGAGTCCGCCTTGATAGTTGCCCCGTCTGCTGAATATTCTACTGAATACTACTGCATGTTAGCAAAAGGGCAACCTCATATTCACTTGACAGCTCTGGCCGTTGCCTGGATTAAATTTACATCTGTATGCCTTGTGCTCAGCGTAAAGCTGCACGGGGCACACAGGCAAGAGATGGGAGTAGCGTGTGAGAGAGAGAGAGAGAGAGAGAGAGAGAGAGAGAGAGAGAGAGAGAGAGAGAGAGAGAGAGAGAGAGAGAGAGAGAGAGAGAGAGAGGGGAGGGAGGGGATGTGGTGGGAGGGATATGTTGAGAAGCTATAAGGAGGAATATTCAGAGAGCTACAACAGCGTGAGAGAGCAAAGCATTGAAATCTGTTGTGTTTACAGTCACATTAAGAATGTGCTCTTCTTTGTCTTTCTGTTGCCCTGCAGTGTGCTTTAATGTAGTTTATTCTGTCAGAAGAAAATGGGGGAAGCTGAATGCTCACTGGTCAGAACTTTGCAATAGCCTCCAGAAAAGGGGGCTCTCACGTGGGTCTGTTCAACAGCCCATGAAATATTCATTATGTAACTTTATCTGTGACAATATATGTCAAAGGCAGGACTGTCACAGACATAACTGAGATGCTACGTTTGTCTATATTGCGGCATTCCTTGTAAGTGATTAAAAGAAATTATATAACTTTGCATATTCTTAAGCTGAGCACAGAAATTATTAAGGTTGCAGGATACAGCTCCTGAATACTACTGTATAACATCTGTTTGTTATTAGCTGGTCTGATGAACATTAAAAGCATTCTTAGAGGAGCCGAGTAGTAAAAATATGATAATGGTTAGAGGTTGAAAGTTACCACCACAGTATTGGACTCAGCGCAACAGTGGCTGCAGATTGAAGAGACAGTAGATTAGACACACGCTCCCAGTAATATAATACTGAAGCTTATCTGAACGGACCAGCCAGTGTGCCAAGGAGATAATTAAAAGAGATGCCATCAGAAGCAGACGTGTATAGTAAAAGAAGTCGAAGAGGCAACCTCCATCACGGGACTCCAGCAAACAGGCTGTTGCTAACTGACAGCTCTATTCTTGGAGCTATGACCTTTGGTCTCCTTGACTTAAATAGAACCCTGAGGGTTAAGGTTTAATTCAACTGAAATTTGATTTAAATTTGACACCGTGGACAGAGAGCAGAGAAGCCAGGCTCAAGACCGCGTTTCGAAATGCTCCTTCCTGTAACAACACTGAAGCAGCTGAAGGGGATCTTTTCACCTTTGGAGGGTTATGTCCTGCACTTTGGGTCAGGGTGATGAGGAACACAGGGCCCCCAGGAGTTGTGACATGGTGAAGGCACTGTACTGAGAAGTGGGAGAGGCTGGGGACAGGAGCTCAGGCTGCACAGATACAGTGTCAGTCCTGTGAGCCATGCTGATACACACATAATAAGCCTGACAAAAAATCCCCCAGCCTTGGCTAGATATGGGAAAATGTCCCCAACATCCAGCCTAAGGCACGCCTAACAATATTCAAGCATTAGGGTAAAATAAAATAGATTTGTTTACATACAACATTTGCCCTACAGCATATTGTTTAGACTTTTACTACCCTGCCACAGCTTTTCATAGCTACTGAAACCATGTGACGACTGATTTATTGTCATTACTAAACCATATGAATCCTTTGTTGACCCTTGATTTATCTGCATCAGAAAATCTACACATTTATTGACTGTTGTGCAATGCAAGGTACAGTAATCAATAGAAGCATGCATCTTCTGACAGACTAGTGATCCATCACCTAAATGAATCAATAGAACAACCATTTTTTCACATATTGCTCCTTCTGGCATTTTGTCCAGCTAACTGACTCTCATTAACAGATGCAAACCAGATTGCAACAGTCTGTATCCATAATCGTTTTCACTTTAACAGTTCTGTAAAATATCTAAAATAAAAATTACACAACACCACATGCACTTGTAATTAATAAACACACCAGGAGCTATAAACTGCTACAAAAATATGCAAACAGAGTGAGCAACAAATATGCTCAATCCAATAAACCATGCCTGTCACACTTACTATGATTTAATAATTCAAAACAGGCACATCTGCCGACTTTATTTCAGATTGACAGCATGCATTTCATTTGCTTTGACTATATCTGGAAAACAACAAAAAAGCCAAAAGACCAGATAAACAGAAAAGGCGATCATATAAGATGACTGACACCTCATCACTTCATGATGACGTGTATAGTTCTCTTGAAGAAATCACAATGTTAGCAGGCATTGCTGTGAGCATGCCTGACAAGACATGTTAAAGCTCTACACCTACTGCTGTCAAGTGAAAAGATGATTAGTGAAACATGTTATAGCCTTTTTTGTTAGAAACCTGCAACCTTGTTCCACATGTGCCCACTTATCAAGACTCCTGCAGCACAGTCATGACATTGCTGAAGGGGAGCTCTTTCATCTGCATGACACTCATGCTCTATAAACAACCTCTGTTTATTTTGTTACTGAAGTTTTCACTTGCGTGACATTAAATTACACTGAAGAGGACACATCGCCTCCTGGTGATCCCAGACTCAAAGTCAGTGTGAATGCGTACACATTTATTATCTCATTCAGTCTTTTCATGCACACTTTAATCATTAATAAACGCTATAATTGAGCGAATACGGACCTGAACTATGAGCTGCTTTGTGTTCATTCATCAGAGTCTGTCCATTCATTGTTAGTCACAAGATACATCATAAAGGATGCTGAACTAAAAATAAGAATCTCTGCTCTTTACATAATGCCTTAGAGTGCCGCTGTTAAATTGCTAATTAGTGACATTGTGCTTAGGGTAAGCACAGTAGGGTGACTCAGAAATTGCTAAATCCAAAGCATGACTATTCTTAGGAAAACATTTTTGTATCAATGCAGTGCAAATTGTAATTTTTGTATCAATGCAGAGGGAAATGTTTGAACAATACCTGGAAATTAAATCCCATCAGTTACCATTGTTAGTGCTGGACTCAGTAGCTGCATGTTAGATAGCACTGCTGAAGAAATCTTAGCGTAAAGAAAAGAAATGTATCTCCTCCGCCTCCACATATTATCACAATGCCCTCCCTTGAGTCGTGGCCTTCGTCCCTTGCTTTGATTAAGTGCCTGATTTGTGGTTGTTCAAAAATCTACTGAGCTGCTAAAACCCCTGTCAGACACTCAATCCGTGTGAGTGAATGCAGAGCACTGTTAGGGCCCTGCACTTCATTCAACGTGCGGGGGAGAGGGAGAGGAGAGAAAAGCTGGAGATGTGCGTTTCTGCAATCACGACTACATCGGAGTAAAATTCACCAACACAAGCTCTCTTTTTCAGAAGTGTGCAGAAGGAGAAGGAAAACAAAAGACACCAATATTCTCATTTAAATTCACCATGTAGCCCAAACAACAAGCTGTGAAACCCACATCCCTTATTACCAATACTACAAAAGAAAGCTGCAGAAACACACACACTTGTATTCATTCTTGCAGCCCTGATCGGGAAGAAGTGTTGGCAATCAATGATGCCATACCATAATGACGCCCAGTAGTCCGCCCTGGCTGTACAGGAGATTTTGCTCGGACAGCTGACCTCTCCCGGCTTACAGCCCACATAATGCGATGGGAAAGACAACTACTGTATTTTCATCAACAGAGCGTTAGAAACTACTCAGACCACAGAGGTACAGTGGGGTGGCACCGTTATCACCAGTGATCCTTTAACACAAAGGCAGCATTAGCTCTAAAAATAATCACTGGCTTTCTGAATTCATTTTACACAAAATACAAAGAACGCCCTTAGCTAATGAAAGGGGAAAATTACTCCCAAGTTTGATAGTCACTTTCACTAATTTGATCTCAGGGGCAGTCTGGGTACTAGGGGTGTGCAAAAAAATCGATTCATATTTGAATCGCGATTCAAGCTCTACCGATTCAAAATCAATTCATAGAATTCCAATAATCAATTCATTTTTTTTTTTTTAATTGCATGTCTACTGCAATCAAATGGGAAAAGTAACTACATTTACATACTGTGAATATATATATATTTTTTAAATCGAGAATCGTTTTTGAATCGAAAATCGATTTTGAATCGTGAGCCTAAAAATCGGTATCGAATCGTGACATTTTCTGAATCGTGCACCCCTACTGGGCACCTCCATCAAGCTGGGATTGGCACATGAACTGAAAATCCAGAGTTGCTGCATAGAGCTAGGCCTGATCTGTCCAAGCTAGTTTAGGGAGTACTGGCTTTCTGCCCTTAGTAGAGACTATTGCAGAGATCGTCTGATGACTCCTTTGAGATCTGCAATTAAACAGGGGTATTACATCTTAAAGCTGAGTCTCTCTTATGGTTAACTTAAGAAAGCATATCCAAGCTGGGCATCAGGCCAGGACAATGATGTTTGTGGCAAGCCCTGATTGTTAGTACAGTGTGTGTGTGCCATATCATATTGTTTACGATAATACCGGTATCATTTTTAACATGGAAAATCATATTGTGAGAATGGCAATATTCCGACATGTTTAAGTAATGACGTCATACTATTACGCATAGCAACAAGCATGGCTGACAGAAAAATTGCTACCGGCTGCACCGGTTTAACGTCAATCATTGTCCCAAGGTCACGTCACGTCAAAATGAAAGAACAGTAGACCAACTCTGAGTGTCAGAGTGAAACTTCCCGTTTCCACAGAGCACTTTTACTTCAAAATGATAGCAGACCACCTCAGAGTGTCACTCTGACAATGTCAGGACATTTTGATGTGAAATTTCAAAATTAAAGCTCTCTAAAATGTCATATACAAGCTGTGTTCCTCTAAATTCAGATTAGTTTACTAGAATGATCATGCTGGTGTGATCATACGCATCAAAAGGTTAAATCAAACAGATGTTATTTTAGAGAAAATATAAAGATATATATTGTATGTTACGGAATAGCCTAAAAATACAGAGATATATTTTTTTAAGCCATATTGCCAAGCCCTAGTGCAGTGTATACACGACTGTACAGTAGAGGATGACCACAGCTGTATCATTTGAACTGTTGGCCAGGTGTCCAATGGAGGTTTAAGCTCCACCGACTGAGGGTTTATTTGAACAGCGATTTGAGTAACCGAGTGAAAAAGATAGCATCCCTGAGATGGGGGTGGTGAGGCAGGAGTGTGTCTGTGTCTGTGTGTGTGTGTGTGTGTGTGTGTGTGTGTGTGTGTGTGTGTGTGTGTGTGAGTTGGTGAAAGGCCTTAAGAGAGTTAATGGAAAGTGATGTGAGGTCAGACAGATTGACAGTGTTGATCGACAGATGTGGTAATGCTTTTCTAGCAGCTTAATGCATCCTGAGGCAGTGTTTAAACATTTCTAATGGCTGACTCTTTCATCACTGTTATGAGGATGTAATTAACTGAAGGAGAAAATATTTATTAGAATATTGTTGTATATTATCTTAGCATGAATCTTTTGTTTAGTTTCTGTTTTTTGTTGTTCTACAGGTCAAATATCAACTATTCTAATTGCTGATCTGAAAGATTTCTACTGTAGATGTATTGAAGGTTTAAAATAGCTCAGTCATACAAACACAGAGACTGTCGAAAATTTGGTTTATCTAAGGGTAATTACTATCTCTGTTTTTCTGGGAATTCTGAGCAAACTGCAGAGTCAAGAGAGACGCATGCAGGTCACATCTGTGAGCATAGAGTGCAGCATTTTCTAATGAAGATGACAGATTCCCCACAGACAGCAGGGCTCAGGAGGAATTGTTGTTTCAGCTGTCCCTTCTGACACATCAAACAGAGCGGGAGAGCTGAGACAAGCACAAACAGCAGTCAGGGAACCCCTGTTATTATGTAATATAGCCTTTACTATGCCTTTTGACTTTAGCTGTTCTCAGAGATTACACATTTTAAATATGGGGAAAATGGTAACTACTATAAACAACAAATGTGTAATGTTTATTGTATATTTAATGGGTTACTATAGCAAGATAAATATCTAGGAAAAAATGTGTTGCTGATACAGTATGCAGTGGAGTAAACACACTGTGTGAGTTTAAGTAAATATGTATGTTAACCATTACAAAACAGCAGTGCCCTCACGTCCATTTCGGATTTCAGCATCACGTGTTATGTAACAAGGTGTGATTAAACCAAACAGGGCTGAGTTATAGTTTCAGTCTGAGGGTGCACGCTCACTAATCTGAAAAAAGTGTGTGGAGAAAGCAGAATAATCTGTCCTGTTCAACGGAAGATCGTCCCGCCTGCCTGTGTGCATTTGTCATACCTAAGGTTCACAAAGAGGTTGCTAGGCAGAGATGAGAGAGAGAGAGAGAGAGAGAGAGAGAGAGGAGAGGAGGAAGGAGATGTGGTGGGAGGGATATGTTGAGAAGCTATAAGGAGGAATATTCAGAGAGCTACAACAGCGTGAGAGAGCAAGGCATTGAAATCTGTTGTGTTTACAGTCACATTAAGAATGTGCTCTTCTTTGTCCTTCTGTTGCCCTGCAGTGTGCTTTAATGTAGTTTATTCTGTCAGAAGAAAATGGGGGAAGCTGAATGCTCACTGGTCAGAACTTTGCAATAGCCTCCAGAAAAGGGGGCTCTCACGTGGGTCTGTTCAACAGCCCATGAAATAGTCATTATGTAACTTTATCTGTGACAATATATGTCAAAGGCAGGGCAGACAGATGGATAGATAGATACTACTCAGCTACTGATTTTATGACCCGAATGGCCTCAACATGTACAGATATAGAAACAATGTAGCTCTATAATGTGGTCAGACTGCTGTTAGCAAATCTCTGACCTAGACATGCTGAGAGGTCAGACCAGTTCAAACCTTTTGCCTGGTGGCCCTGCCTGTCTACACGAATACTATGACCTGACACCTTAAAAAAGACAAAGGAACAATCTGAGAGGAAATATCAAGCAGAATAGATCACACTATACCGAATGCCACACATTACCAGCTGAAACTGAGGAGGACAATAGGAGCCAGGAAAGCAGAAAACTAAAGAAAAGTGTTTGTTCGTACAATAAGAAAAACTTTTCAGCCAGAGAGTCGATGTTGTGTATTCTTAATGATAAAACCATTAGAAATATGGACCACATAAGGATCAGAGTGATCAACAGAGCAAAAAAGAGCGATATGCCATTAGCTGATACTAAGCTGCGATGAGCAATGTGGGGGAAAGCAAGGAGAGAGTTTCCTGCTGCATTTCTGAAAGATGGGTCAAGCGTGAAATAGAAAATTTCCCTCTACATCAAATTTGCAAGAGTGACCACAAAACCACAGACGTGTACTAAAAGCTTGGGTGAGCTTTCCTTCTTTACCGGGATAGCCTTGTGAATGAGAAACAATTAGTATTCCCCAACCACATTTACTTTACTGCATGTTAATACTTACATCCATCATCATATCTTCTGTTGCTTAAGGACCTATTGTAATTTATTATAGAAACATCACAGGAGACATAGAAAATAAACATTGTACGATTCCCAAAAAATTCAACACTGATGCAACACATTCTGATGTTTAATGAGAAGTTCAAGAGACAAGGAAAAAAGTATATACATGGCCCTAGTAGAACTTTTAACCAAACAAAACTTCACATTTCATTCAGAGAGGGTACTTAACAGTTTAGGAAATATGTGCTGAAGTATAAACCTTTACAGGATCCAAAGCGACAACAGCACAATTCTAAAGCCTGAGTGTCTAAAGGGATGAGGACAGTGGAGAGGGCATCCTGCCTCCTGTCACTACTGGGTATTCATTAAGTACAGAGCAATCCCCCTGATGCCTCCAGTGACACACACACTAACATACAAACATACACACATTCTTTCAGACAAAGAAAAAAAACACGGTTAATACAGGCAGGCACAAAAGTACATGTGAGGAAGAGCAATGTTAACATAGGTGTAAAGCATTAAAGGGGTGGTTCAGAATTTTGGACATAGGACCTCATTTCCAAGTTAGCCGGTGTGTTATTTATCAGTGGAGACAGTTTTCAACACTTTTCATCCAGTCCTTCCAGTTGCAGAGTTTGCTGGTGCTAGGCTAGAGCAAGTCAACAGTATCTGTAGCCTGCCATTAAAAGCAGTCTTACACACTCCACAGTACACCCGAGGCAAATAAATTATAACGCCAGACTATCGATGTAAATGTCTGTTGATAGAATAATGTTAGAATTAAAACTACTCTTGCATCGCATTGCAATAGTTCTACTTTGTTCCCTGTAGTTGGTAGCATAGGCTACAGCAGCGGCAGAGTGATATTACCTAGGCTACCGAGAAAGCCGGTTTACATGACAATCACACAAGTTTATTTACCTGCCGCTGTGAGCTCCAACTAATTCCACTCTGCCAGGCTATAACTCACATAACGTTACCGGTACATGAAAGCACACGGGCTAGCAATTTGCATGTAAACTGCCCGAGCTTACATGACGTTTCTGTCAGCAATTACCTAAAGTTAGCGGTTAGCCCAGCCAGGTATCTACCAAGAGTGTAGCTATACTGTTAGCTAACGTTGTCACTCTCCACAATGCATTGAACAGTAACGTTCCACTAACGTTGTCGGTCTCAATCTATCAGTAGCAGCTAGGCTAACGTTATGAAAGGGGCTAGCTTTATTAGTTAGAGTAGCCTACTGAAAGTTATTACCTGTTCATCAGTAGCTGTTGGTGCATCTAGAAAGACGGATGGAACCGCATTCGTTGTCAGCGACTTGTGGTTCTTTAGATTGTGGGGTTTTTCAAAGTCGTCTTGTCTAAAATGATCACTACACATTTGCTAGTTGAGTAGGGTCTCCGCCGGTATCTTGATGTCCAAGCCAGCAGCTACTAGGTTTCCCGACTGGAGTGCGCTTCTCTGTTTACTTTATGGTGCAGTACTACTAACCGGAGGTAAGTAAAATTCCGCCGCTGCTGAGAAACTAGTCCCTCAAAATGTAATGCGATCATTGAGATGCAAGGGTAGTTTTATTTCTAACATTATTTTATCAACAGACATTTACATCGACAACAAAATTCTGAACCACCCCTTTAACATGTCCCGAAACAGTGCTTTTAGTTCAGCAGTTTGATGTAAGGAGAGAACAGGTAGAAAGGTGCTCTTACTATTTAAATTTGGGGAATAGGATAAACAGAGCCTGTGTAAGACCGTGAAAAGAAAGACTGTGAAAGACCTTCTATTCCTCAAGAATTTACTTGAAACATGAAGTCATTGATGACAATTTCAGGTTACAACCCTCTTGTGGCATAATTCAAGGTAAAACTATACACATAGCCAATTCAAGAATCTAAAAACAATGTAATAACCTTAAACTGTGATCATGGGGACATCTTGTTGAGCTGTCATAAATAAGAGACTTACATTGAAATACAACAACGGCCAAAACTAAACAGAATTGTGTAATCCCTAGCATCACGGCCTCTTGTGCCAACACTTTTGACTAGAACATTTTGACAGGCTGTCAAGACTAGGCCAGACAGAGATCTGGAGGGGTCACCACTGGAAACAAAATCTATATCACTCCAAATACCTAAACATCATCTCCCACTCCTGTGACAAAGATATTAAAGAGCTGATGATTCCTACCAGAATTCGGCCCATTTGGACAAAAACCCATTTGATGCAAATGCATCTAAAGTTCTGTAAAAGCATCCTGCAGGTGCACAGAAAAACTATAGACAATGCCTGCAGAGCTGAACTGGGCCAATTCCCATTATTTATCAAAATTAAAAAAACAGCATCAAATATTGGTTACATTTAAAAAGTGACCCCCACTCCTATCAGCAGAAAGCCCTGGAAGGCCAAGAGCTGAGCAAAGAAAAGAGTCCCCTCACTCAGCTGGTCCTGACGCTCAGTCTGGGAACTAATCAATAAGGGTTAAGCAAATTATAACACAACAGAAACAAAACATCACCAACTGGAACACATAAACAAAAGCACAAAGCAAAATGCTGTGCTTTTTGGCCCTAAAGAGATAGTACAGTGTGACAGACTATCTGACCTCAGTGTCTGACATGAAGCAAAGAGCAACCTTGACCAAGTACAGACTCAGTGAGCACAACCTGGCCATCGAGACAGGCCGCTACAAAAAAGTCATGGCTCCCCAAAGTGGAGCGCTTCTACCAGCTGTGCAAGAAAGACAAAGCTGAGACAGAGCTGCACTTCCTGACAGAATGCACAAAACTGCAGCCAGTCCGAACTAAATATTTCCCCAAATTCAAGCACAAACACCCTACATTTGACCAAATGACCGACATAAATAAAATGCCAATCCTGTTGGGAGAGCACACAGAGAGCTGCAGTCTAGCAGCAGAGTATGTCTTTACCTGCCACAGTCAGTCAGTCAGTCAGTCAGTCAGTCACACACACACACACACACACACACACACACACACGCACACACACACACACGTAATATTCTTGTTTTCATGTCGTTGCTGATATGTTATGTTATGCGGTTACATTTTGTTGACCTAATTGTTGCTGTTGAACGAATTTTAACATGTTTTATTGTCTGCATCCTACTGTAAATGTGTAAATGTGTATGTTTCCCTGTTTACTATGTGCTTTAGCAATACTGTGTGTAAATATGGTCGTGCAAATAAAGCCTATTTGAATTGAACTGAATTGAATTGATAAAGCACAGACACTTCTGCAGTTCTCATCAATGTAGTAGGCAGTGGGTTTGAGGTAAAATAGTGGATTAACAGGTTAAGCTTCAGCCCGTTTAGCTGTACCCAGCTGCAGCTGTGGATACGAGTCTGTTGCTGAATTTAGCTCTGGAGTAGGGGATCGCCTGAAGAAAAAACGTCACAGTCGCCTGGGCTGACACACATGCTGCTGAGGTTGAGAAATATATAGTTTACAGTGGCTCGGTGCAGATTTATATACTTACGGGTTGTGTGTGTGTGTGTGTGTGTGTGTGTGTGTGTGTGTGTGTGTGTGAAAAATAAGTGAAAGATCGGTAAAGTGTGTGTTAAAGTAAGAAAGAGAGACACAAATTTTAGGACATGTCTAAGTGATGCTTCATACTACACAATATATTGTTTTTTTTAGCATCACAATATCAACTGGTGCAATACACATATCGCAAAAGGCTGTAACATATCGCAAAAGACACTCCCGAGATTTCTTGTTAGTTGAAAGAAAATATCAGTAGATAACTGCACGTTATAATGTAACTCATTCTTTTTTTAGTAGTGCATTTTATATTCAGTTCAATGTTTAATAAAAGAATGTTGGAAATTATTTCCTTGTATTTGATTTAAATTTAACAAGCATTTGTTGTATTTTAGCAGAATACTGAAAGCAGCAGAAACGCAGAACTGAGTTCACTTTAATATCTGTTTATTTATTGCAAGTAATATCGTTATCTCAATATAAAAAATGTTATCGCATCTCGCATATTTTCCTCATATCGTGCAGCCCTACTTTAGAGGCAATCAATTCATAAGAAATAAGAAGCATTGCTCCATGCTGCCACCTAGTGACAGGGCTGCTTTTACATGCTTTAAGTCATATGTTGGTCTAGTTTCAATACCTGGCTAAGCTCAGTATAAACTGATAAATATTTAAACTAGTTGGTCAGGATGTTCAGCAGTGTAGAGTGCAAAGAGTGAAGCAATCATTGTGCTCAGTGAATATTATGGCACTGGGTGCAGTGGGAGGCCTTCAGAAAGTCAATCAGCTGTTAAAGTGGAACATCAGCACCATCTATTGGGGACCAGGTGTAATTAACAGAGAACTCCTCAAAGGGGATGCTACTTATCACAAGATGACTCAGTGGATGTAATATACAGTAATAGTACATTCTGCAAATTGAAAATACATGCTTCAGCTTGCTTAACAGACATAATCAAACCTCAACTATGTAATTGCTGTATTTACTTTTTCTTTGTTTTGTTGAGGAAAAACTAAAGCGAACAAATAGAACATTTTAGAATTTCTGTCTATGTGTGCTTAAACTTGCATTAGATCTATGATATGGTATCTATGATATATGCAGATATTTTGATAAATAATCATTCAGTTTTTCAGCGGCTCATTCATTTTTCCAGCAAAACTGTCTGTTATTCTCTAGTTGCAGCTTCTCGAATGTGAGAATTTGCTGCTTCTCTTAATTTAATCTCATTGTAACTGAATACATTTTGGGTTTGGACTATTAATCAGACAAAACAAAACATTTGAAGACATCCCCTTGGGCTCTGACTTTTTAGGCTAAAGATCGGTAGATTAAACCATAATGAAAGTAATCATGAGTTACAGCCCTAACCTTCATTGATCATTATTTTTTTTAAACTAACAACAAATCAAATGACTTCATTATAGAAGTCGTAGTGGTAAAATGACAGAAAATGAACACCCATCATTGGAGCTCTACTGGAGCTATTCTTTGCCCTTTTTTGGCAAACTGTTTTGGTATTACTATGTGGCTGAGTCTAAGCTGCTGTAATCATCCCCAGATGTTTCCAGCACAGAATGCTTTTTTAAACCCACTGTGCACTACCTGACCAATACTAAACGGCATACAGAAAAAGCGTCTGGTGAACATAGTTTAGAATCTAGCAGTTAAACACACATTCTCGGAATTTAAGATAATCAAATCATGGTCTTACATTCATCAGGTGGCCATAAAATATATATATATAAAAAAATATATATAATGCTTATGTTCCTTAGAGTTTGCTGCAGACGTAAATGACCTGTCCATGAGTCTGTGATGAAACCTTGACAAATCCATCTTAACTACAACTAACAAAACAAAAGCACTTCCTAGCTGTCTAACCAATGTTATCAAAAAAGTAATTCCAACTTGTACATACATGTCAGGTCCGTGTACGTTTTGATAGTTTGTTTTTTCGTTTGAACCACAAAACAAAATAATGAGAAACCACCTGTTTTTCGTTTGTCGTTTCAAACCAAAAACAAAGAAACGGTAAAAAAAGAGCCGTTCTCCCGTTTTTGGTTTCTGAATCCAAAAACAAAAAACGACTAAACCAAATTCAAATAACGGTAGGATTTTGTTTTTTGAAATTCCTTTTTTCATTTCTCCGTTTGAAAATCTACATTAAAAGAAAGACAGGTTGGCCAAGTGACCCCGAAGTAATAGTAAATATAGCCTATAAAAATAAAAGCCAAGCTTTTAGAACGGTCATAATATGCAACACTAACGTTATACCAGAGTAACGTTAGAAGAAAAAAAATCAAATAAATAGGCTTATATAAACCTGGACCGAAAGAAATATGTTAGCAACACTGTTTATTACAGTGATTTAATATCGTGCCTATCCACGTACACATCACCAGTCACGTTTAATGAGCGCATTGTTTGGTTCAATACAGTTAGTAATAGTTAACCTAAGAACATATTGTGTGTGCAGAGTTGTTACTGTTAGCACTATATTATATAATTAAATTAATATGATGGAAAAGCTACAGAAAAGTGTTGGGCCCATGGTGGGGCTATCATTGGATACCGCCTGATGCATTTTGTTTTTCTAGCACCTCATATTCATTCAAGTAGTCTTCTTTGAAATGTGTACCTTGAAAATGTTTTGTTTACATTCCAGATTGATTATAAAGGCTAGTTGTTGTCAGCAATTACTAGGCATATTGGTAATATTCAGCAGAATAGCCTACTTAACAACTGCCATCATTATGTAGGCTATTGCCTAGCCTTCTTACCTTAGGGCTTCACAGTAAATGTTCTGCAGCCATAGATTGTACATGCAATGCCTTTGAAAGCATGTATGTGCTATATATGTTGAATAAATGTTAAAGACTTGTATGGATTCTCTTCACTTGCATGACACAATGGGAGTGTTGTATGTTTTACACACTGGAATGTGTATAGAGAAGAAAGATTCACACAGTATATAGCACACTGGTAAATCATTCTTTTGGCCAGATAGCCTACATTAGGACATTTCTGATGTGAGTTTGTTGTCTGAGCTGCTAAGAAGCTGATAGCAGTGTTAGAATCAGGTTAAAACAGAAGGGCATGCAGGTTTAACTCTGGGCTGGGGGTGAATGATGATGATGATGATGATGATGATGATGATGATGATGATGATGATGATAACTAGGTTAGAAATAAAATCAAAAACCAAATGAAATGAACAACAATAAATACATCTGTATCATTAATCTTGATTTAAAACAGTTACCAAAGACACAATACAGTCAGTCAGTCATTTAAATACTGCCACCTGCTGGTAGAAAGGGGGAACATTACGGTGGAAACCACATTAAATATTAATTTAATTATATAATATAATATAGTGCTAACAGTAACAACTCTGCACACACAATATGTTCTTAGGTTAACTATTACCAACTGTATTGAACCAAACAATGCGCTCATTAAACGTGACTGGTGATGTGTACGTGGATAGGCACGATATTAAATCACTGTAATAAACAGTGTTGCTAACATATTTCTTTCGGTCCAGGTTTATATAAGCCTATTTATTGATTGATTTTTTTTCTTCTAACGTTACTCTGGTATAACATTAGTGCTGCATATTATAGGGGCTTTCCGACCGGATAGTACTTGTACTTTTTAGAGGAAAAGTACACTTCTAAGCAGTTCTAAGAACTAGGCTACTCTCCCCCAAAATCTTTTTTTCCGTTTGCATTCCCACTGGCCAAGTGGCCATAGGGACTGGTAGGAGGGGTAAGAGAGTGATGCAAGCAAGGCAATGGTCTTTATAGCGTTAAAATCAGAAAACAAATACACCAAAAAAAGTATGAACTAAATACTAAATCTAATGTATATAGCATATTTGTCATAATTTAAACAAGTCTCCGGAAGAGAAAAGGGTATCTCTCTCTCCCCCGCCTCTGCCTGCTGCGCTGTGGATGTGTGTGTGTGTGTGTGTGTGTGTGTGTGTGTGTGTGTGTGTGTGGGCCAGCGAGCCGTCAAACACACCGTTCTGAAAGCTTGGCTTTTATTTTTATAGGCTATATTTACTATTACTTCGGGGTCACTTGGCCAACCTGTCTTTCTTTTAATGTAGATATTCAAACGGAGAAATGAAAAAAGGAATTTCAAAAAACAAAATCGGACCGTTATTTGAATTTGGTTTAGTCGTTTTTCGTTTTTGGATTCAGAAACCAAAAACGGGAGAACAGCTCTTTTTTTTACCGTTTCTTTGTTTTTGGTTTGAAACGACAAACGAAAAACAGGTGGTTTCTCATTATTTTGTTTTGTGATTCAAACGAAAAAACAAACTATCAAAACGTACACGGACCATGTCATTACATACAGGTGAAAACCATTTTTTTATTCAAAGGATCCAAGATATAATGTGTCCACCTGTACATCAAAGCTTTCCACAATGAGCAGGAAAGGCGCACTGAACATCTAGGAACAGTTATGGTCAAGCTCTAGGCATGCATGAACGTCTAAGTGGAGATCATTTCCATGTCCATTAGTTTTAAGTCACTCCAGAAATCTATACTCCTCAGGTCAACATCCATATAGCTCAAACACGAGACACAAGGCTTCCTGTCTCGCCTCACTGAACTCAAGCTGGCTACTTTACCCGCTGCCTGGCTCTTTCAGTCGGAGGGCATGGACACTAGGGAAAGTTTTCCGTCGTCCAAATGGTAGTGTTTTGTTTCAAGGGCAACATAATGGAAATAGAGTAATTACTTTCCTTAATTTGAATTACACAATATTTACATCCTTAAAACCATATGATCAGGAATATTTCCACTAGTCCTCATTCACAATGACTAGTATGAGTATTAGATAAAAGACTAATAATTATGTCTTCTTGAAGTAATGTTGATTATGCTCATTTAGAGCAGGGAAAATGAACCCTGTGCCTTTTTAGTGGTGTAAAACAATATCTCTGGTTATAGAAGGTCTGCAAAAAACAAAGGAAAAAAAGTATCCAAGTATGAGTGCAGAGTAGTGAGCAAACCAGAGTTAAAAATAAGAGAGACAGACTAAAATATAACCTTTTTGCTTGTGTTGGAGAAGGTGATGGCAGTGCTAAGAATGGCTAAATGCAGCTTAGTATTAATGCTGGCCTGCCTTCCTAACCGCAAACCTGAAATAATGATGAGTTTGAGGCAGAGGTCACAGGAACTTGCTGACCCAATTACAGCACTAATTACAGAATTGCGGGCGATCATGCTACAAGGAACAGCGGATCCTTGCAGGTACTTCCTCCTTAGATGAGCAACCACTCCTGTGGTAAATGCCAATACCTGTGGCGAAATACAACAACACAAATAAATAACATAAATCACACTTAGATTCTTTACTATGTCCGTTACATTAAACAGAAGCAACCAAAGATAAACAGCATTACTATTACCGATATGTAATCAGTATTGATGGTTACTGTAGGAGGCTCTCTGAGGTTTGTAAGCAAAGAACCGCACATGCTCTTTGCAATATTAAACTCCCGTTCTACACACAAGCTCGTAAAGCTGCAGCCAAGCCCGTCACGGGCCGGTGACTGAGCATCTTTACAACAGGGAGGTAACTACGGGAGAGAAATAATGCCAGCACAGTGGTGACATACAACACTGCCTGTAGATGACCGTAAAACTTGTCACCCCAGACGTGGTAACAGCAGCCAGCTATACCTGCGTTCTAGTCAATGGTCTCAGTCAAAAACAACAGCAGCCATGCCTGTGTGTGATGAAAGCTATCCATGTCCACAACAATGACAACATCAGCGTAACAGGGTTTTTATTAGGCAACACAACAGCCGCTCAGCCTGCTGCACGAGCTCAATCCTTTGAACAGCAACAGTCCGTAAAATAGGCTGTTTGGTTTGCTGGCATTGTGTCATGACAGACAAAATGAGCAAATGTTTCAAATTGTATCTCTTCATCTGCCTTGATGGTGCTTTTCATACTTATTGTTAGTGCATCTATAACTAATCTTTGAAGATATGAGATAAATACATATAAATTCAAGTATTTGCCTTTTGAACTAAAGCATGGCTTACTGACAAAAATCACACAAAAGTTTTGACACACTGCTTTGATACGGCATCGGTGTTGTGACGATATTTTGCATATCAATATCCAAAACATCAACGTTTTTTTAATGGTCTAAGAAAATGGTCTAACACAATACAATGGGATTGTAAATGTAATCAATAGTTTATATATTTAAAGAAATGGGTGAATCTTCTCAACCCATAAAGGAATACTTAATCCTTTGTTCGTGTCAACAATTGTAAATTACAAAAATTGGAAATACACTTGCCAAGAAGGCATGAGATTTCAATCCTCCCTCTAGTTACAATATTCAATTAAGATCAGAAAACACTACCAGTCAGACCAAGCCAATATTTTAACCTATATTGTAATAACAGCCAAAATCATACACTATATTTAGTCTAATATTACTATATGTATATTTTCGACATCTCCCAGTTTTACTCTGAAATTACAGAGTTATTTCCGTTTCAGTACCTCTTTGTGGAGCAGAATTCTCTGTACAGTCAACAGGAAAGCCAGAGAACATGGGAGAGTATCTTTATGATCAAGGGGAAAAAGAAAAAGTCTGAGTGAGATTTTAAGGGGCCAGGTAACTCCTTACGGAGCAGTCTGTCCTTCCCATGTAGTTGGGCAAATATGCCACCGACCTAGATGATTAAAATAAAACCTGAGCCCCAGTACCTTTGCATGAGTGCAGCAGTCTGACCAGAGGACAGAGGCAGACTATAGTAATATTAACAACGAGACACATTAATATGTTTCTGACGACGGCATTTATCTAAATAAAATCAACAGCAAAGGTACAGAACTCAACAAAAACACCTGTTCAGTAGACGCTCAAGTATCTGACCTCCCTGACCATAAAGCTGCTCTCACCTGCTGGTTCTCAGACCCACCACTGTCCAGGTCCCGGGAGTATCCGAATCCCTGTCAAGCTCTGCCCTTCTCTTACCTGTACTTCATGCCTGTCTGATAGGATACACACTCCTCCAGGGCCAGGCCATTCATCTTCAGGAAGTCTTCCATGTTCTTAATCTGAGCGGCGACTCTTTGATCCCGGAGTCTCTGCAGCTCAGCCGGGTCGGGGGGCCTGGCCGGTGGCTGATTCAGCCCCTGGTCCGAGTGGTAGCGGCTGATCCCGCTCCGGATGCTCTCGCTGTATGACATAGACAGCATCTTGCCGCTGCCACTGCTGCTGCTCTTTCGAACACCGCTGCTTGCCGCTGCCGGTTTGGGGATCTGCAGGTTTTCAGGAGGACAGTAACTGGACTTGCGCCTGCCGGGAGGCCCCCGGGGGCCAGTAGCGTACCCTCCCGCAAACATGCCCCCACCCCCCCTCTTCCAATTCTTCTTCCTTGTGATGCTGAGGCAACCCGTGCAGTAAAGTAGGGACGTGGACGGAGCAAGGAGCCGGCAGAGCACAGCCACCTCCTTAAATAGCACCTGCTCCCATAAAAAAACAGCTCTCCTGCTTGGGGCAGCACACGGCCATGCATCCTGTAATCAGAGTCGCACAACATAGCCCCGCACCACCCTCCCCTGACAGGTACACAATGGCAGGGTTACACTGATAGGGAGCATTCAGGTGACTTGCTGGTGATTAAGGAGCAGGACCAAAGAAGACACATGCTGCCTGCGAATGGGAGGCATTCAAACATGCACCAAGCAAGAGGGATGATCTGGTCTCACTTCTTTCAATTCTGACTGGACTAAGAGGGAGAGCCAAGAGACAAACTTTCTGAGAGTAGTCAACAATATAATTTGAATGCCTCTCACAAAAAAAGGCACAACAAGCCCATCTGGACTAAAAAGAAACAGAAAACCGATGGGCACAAGCGCTAAAATAACAACTGCACAATCTCTATTGTAGAGTTGTGCTTTATTTCAGGTTCAGGGAGCTTAAAGTGATTGTGATTCCCATTTCAAATAGTTTTTTGTTTTAACCATGTAGTCTTCATTCTTCTGTTAAACACTTACTTTTGCTTGAGTTATTCGATTCCATTAAGCTTCAGATGTACAGAGTGTTGTGCTGAATTTAATCAACAGAGGGCAGCACTGTGTCAGTTGAACCATCACTACAAAAATGCAACTTAATGCTGCACTCCTGAGCACCGGCAACAAAGCCACTTTCTTGATAAAGGCAATGAACTGTATGACACTGAGACTGCAATTGTATTTTAGTTATGACTATAAATATGACTTCTATGAAAATATAAAATGTAGAGAACAGTGCAACAATTATTTTTACATAAAAAAACAAGAAGATTTCAGCCATTTATAAAAACATTTGTCTAAGAAAAAAAAAACATTAAAAACATGCTGAAACTACATTGCAGGATAATCTCTTTCTTAGTTATATCTCATTATAGAACATGGACATATACCCTACATCCATGTTCATGATTTTGAGATTATGTGATAATAGCCAAATAATTAATTAAATATTAACAAAAGACACATGATGAAGACTTTCTGGCCTAATATAACGGATCAATCTGAAAATACTTAAAGTGACATTTATTCTAGCATTTTAATATTGGAAATTTAAATAATTACTCAAATAAAAATGCAATGTATCCTATAATCTGTACCCTGAACAAGAATTACATGTTAATCAGTTTGGGCCACTGTCAATGCAGAGTTTCCTCTTTATAACTACCTGAGAATAAGGAAATTATATTAATTGTACTGCTGGTTTGAAACCTACTATAACCCCTAAACTGTAACACTTAAAAACAGCACTTTGTTTGCCTCTGTAAAAAAAAACAGGGGCCCGTTTCAGGAAGGAGGTTTAACAAACTTGAGTCTAACCCTGATCTCTGAGTTGATTTACCCTGAGATGGGAAACTCTGAGTTTTCGGTTCCAGAACAGCTGATTTGAGTTGGTTCAATCAACTCAGAGTAGGTTGACTCAGAGCTAAGCACGTGCATCACCACTATAAAAAGGCAGCATGAATGGAGCCATGATACTACGATTCACCATGGTAACAACCACAAACAAACTGGTCGACGGAAATACTCATGCGCACATACAGCGAGTTTGAACATGTATTTCGTTAAAAAAGCAACACAGCAGTTGCTGTAAAAAAGAGAGAATTGGTGTGGGAGAAAATCGCTGCTCGAGTCAATGCGTAAGCATTGACAGTGTATTAATTTCATATTTAATCACAGGTAACCTATAATATTACTGGTGAAAACTGGAATGGTATTACACCTATTTAATTTAGGTGCAATCCTGCGGGCGAAAAAGTAAGATACTAATCCCATTCTGAGGCTGCAGCACCATGATTATTAACAGAAATATAATTTATAATAATTTAATTCTTTTTAATGGCTCTCACTGGTTTGTGTCCACGGAACACTACAAAAACATTTTAAAAAACGTTTCAGAGCGAGGCACACTTTTCTGACGGCTCTGCATACAGTGGCTTTACTAATATGATCCGCATCACCAATGTTGTTAAGAAAACTGCCCTTTGCAAAAAATAATAATAATAATAATGTGACACAAAGGATCTGCTGGGATGTTAAAGCATGTCCACGATGTTGGATGTTAATGATATGAGGACGGATAAGGTATCTACATATCTAATCGACTGAAGAAAATACCTCTCAAATCGGTTATCTGGAAATGAAAATACATCTAGTCAGGACTCATATCATCTCCCGACGCAAACTCTCTGTGAAGTAGGCCTAATACAGCTTTTTCATCATCGGGATCGTCGACAAAAGGACATGCAATGTTTGAGAAAAAAACGTTTTATAATCTGCCTAACATAAACCAATACGTTTAACCTGCTCCCGACCAGGTTAGGTTCACAGACTCAGTTACCATAGTAACTGACTCTGAGGTTAAGTTACCTCTCTTTCTGAAACGGGATGGAGTTACCCCTCTCTCTCACGTTTGATTAACCTCCCTTTCTGAAACAGAAAACCCAGAGTTTCACTCATCTCAGGGTTAACAAACTCAGAGTTTTCACTAAACCTGCTTTCTGAAACGGACCCCAGCACACACAGTCACCATGACACTGACATCAAACCTCCATTTAAAACTAAGATGTGGAAATAAACTAATTTTAAATCTAACACAACTATTTCAACATACAGACTGTAAAAACCTTAAAACAGTAATTGAAAAGAAAAGATAAGTCAAACCGTTGACGCCATCATGACATGGATCTCTCTCACAAGTTCTATATTCATTTCCCAAATAGTTCTCCCGAACAGCTGGTTACCTCCTTAGATACAGAAGACATAAATAAAGGAGGAGACTTCAAGCTAGGCAGCATGCATCCACACACCCACACACACTCCTCATCACTCTGCCAACCCCTTACACACAAACCATACACACTCCTGATGTGGTCATGAGTGCAAATTTGTCCTCAAACTCACCCGATTTCTTGTGTGTCGGCTCATGAGCGAGGTTGTGGAATGCCAGTCTGCTCTTATAAACACACACTGCAGACAGTGATGAAGCGGGTCTACCCAAACTGGGAGTGTCTTACTAGGAAACGTCTAAACGAATTAGTGAATAAGAGAGTGCATTCCTGCCCTCCCCTCACCACTTGGACCATACTCTATCACCACAACCAACACCTCTCCCCCTCCTCTCTCTGTGAGAGCTCGTGGAAGAAATCCATTTATGTCGTTTAGTGGCCCGTCTTGTTTTTGCTAACCGCAGCAAATAATATCATCCCTGAATAATTCACAAAAGCTTTCGCACTAAAAGCCTCTGATAGTTGTTCCACAGGAAAGAACACTAAGAGCTGGACAATAATGAGGCCCTGAGTGTTGTGTGCACATGAAACACAGACACAAACTGACACAGTATCAAGCGAACACCATACCGTACGTATGCACACAGACAGACAAAAACCACCAAGCATGTTCAAGTACTCTCTAACCAAGAAATTATGAAAAGTGCAATGGTTAAGCATGCCTTGCTGCATCTCTCTCCAACACAGGCTTGTGTTCAGGTGAAGGTCAGAATCAGAGTGGGTCACATGATAATGACTCTGAACACAGAACTGTCAGGCAGACACCTGTATACATGTAGCTGCTCTATACTGGCCTTATTAATTACACAAAGGAAAGTTCAAATATATTTTATCATCATCTCTGACAACTACTAAAACACTAATAGACACCTCTGTATATCTGTATAATTATATGAGTGTAGACAATTATAGTACAATAACAGCCACTGAGTGCATACATATTTGGCAGTACAAAGTAATCCATGGTTTTTGCAGCAGTTACCAAGTAAACTTAAAAAAGCAATTTTTAAAGACCTTTACAATGCCACATAGAATGCAATTTAAAACCTGTTTCACTGTTATACTGGCCAAAGTATGAAAGTATGATAGGAATCCACTATGGAAGACATGGCCTCAAATCATTTATTATAATTTTAGTACTTCTTAGCAGTATGTAACAATCATTCTTAATGATATATTTAATTTAATAAGCACAACCTGGGCCAAGGAAAGTGATAACAAAGGATGGATGAAATAACCAATTGAAAAGTATTAGTTAATCCAAGTTTATTTCAGTTTATAACCAACTGCCTACAGCAGGCAAAATACTTTAAGATTTTTAAGACTTTTTAAGACCTGCAGATACCCACCTCTCTGCACTACTCAGACAACAGTACAGTTTGCCTATTTCTTCTCTATCTGGTGAGCTATTTTGGAAGACAATGATTAATCGCGACACCCTCCTGTATAGATTTCACTCCACCCAACCCTCTTGCACATGACATGGTACAAAAAAGCCGGTCTGTTTGGATATGCTGCCATTGCCCAAGTGCACATGACCTACCAATTGAGTTGGTCATTATGTTTGCAGCATTAAGGGGGATATGACAATTTAAGTTCTAACCCACCTGGACAATACAGATGTTTCCTAGTAACAGAGTTCACCTTTAAATCAACTTTGTGAGCTTAAAAAATCCTTACATTTCAGTAGTTAAACTCCACTTTGTAAAATCATGTTTTTATTGAAATCAGTTTATTGTAAAGGGACTTTACTCTACACAGACTTAGTTATTTACCAAGCTGGTACTACCTTGTCCAGGTCAAGTTGGGGCTTACCAAAATCAGCAAGCTCAAGAGGTTGAAATATGATCCATTAATGCTAAACTGTACATACCTATGACACCTGGGATGCATTAAATGAAGCACTTGCTTCTTCTTTTACATTATCTATTTTCCCCTAACCCATACACATAGGACATACAGAGCACAGAAGACAACAACCTTAATTATTGGAAAGCACTCAGTCCCCTGGAAACTGTAAAATGGGTTAACGATAGCCAAACCCGGAAATACTTCACTAAAAGCATTCTTAGTACAGAATCATAAAGACTTAATAGATCATGTCGCAGACACATAGAATAGTAAGGATCTACAACTCGTGCTGGAGAATAAGACAATACAGGATACAATAATCTAAATATTGTCAACACGATTGTAGACTTGAACTCCTTTCAGACTTCATTTGCATCCTAGTGAGTAGTAGTAGCAAGTATGCTAGCCATCATACACTCTTTGTGTTACAATGTTGAGATGAGTGAAAACAATAAAAAATTCCCTTCCCAGCATCAACCCGTTTGGCTGTCAGAGTGATAGACAGACAAAGACAGGGGGCTTAATCGATCCCCCTCATGTAGGGAAGCATCTAGTGGGATGGTTTGCACTTTAAAAGACAGAATTGTGCAAGGTGCCAAGATAAAAATCAGATAGTGAGCTCATTACAAGCACATCCACATAGTCAGGGTTTTTTTTATATCTAGATCAGCAGAATAAGGTCTGATATCAGATCATATAACATGATCCTACTCATAAGCAGCAGAAAGACTGACCATCTAAAGGGCACAGTATTGGAGGAGTGAGTCCCAGCAACCCTTCTCTAAGAGAACATTGTCTCATCCCTGACAGATAAGGTTGAACTCAGGTCAAAAAGGTTTGTTTAATATAGAAATGATGAATAAACAAAATGACTATCTGCTTAATCATGCCTAAGTAAAAGACAAAAAAAGTGTCTACAAATCGGTTCTGTCAAGAGATTCTTAGTCATATTTTGAAGTTTGACAAGAACAGTGGGTGTCTCGAGTGTCACTGCTGAAAGAAACAGTGAAAAAACGAAAACACAACATTACAAAACTCAGTTATTGCTGATTCAAAGGTTTTGTGAGCAACCATGTAAGAAAATCCATCATCACCCCGATCAGGTTTAAGCTGGATAGTGCATTGCCAGCTAAATAGTAGATGATAAGTGTTATCTATGCTGCAGAGGTTTACTAATGGATGTATGGTTTTAAATGACAGAACAGCAAAGACTCTACAGCAAGGTTATTATAGTGAAATTAAACAATAACCAAACACAAAATGTAATAAATACATAACGCACACACACACACACACACACACACACACACACACACACACACACACACACACACACACACACATATATATTAAAAAAAAAATCCATACTGTACACACACGCATACAAAAAAAAACATACATAAAAGAAAATGCTTCACCTAAACCCTGCTTTGTGACAACAAATTGGCAGACTCAGAGACAAACAGGTACCTGTAGAACTGCAGCTGTCGTTTGGGGCTCCCATAACGAGCGCTGAAGACAGGGCAAAGGAGGAAAAAGGAAAGTTTTGATTAATATAAGCAGGAAACGGAAGAAGTTAGTAGCGGATGAAATTTGATAGAGACATTAAGGTGACAGAAGATGTTGACTAATAGCCAAAGACACTACAAAATGTGGAAGAGTAAAGAAGGAGGAAATAAAAAATACTGCATTAGAAATGACACAGATATTGTGTATTAAATATAGCATTTACAAAGCAGTGTTTGTTCAAAATGTTCAACGGATTAAATTATGTATTCTGGAAATGTCTGAGCAATATGACCCTAACACACAATCACTGCATAGTCTAAACAAAAAGAGTTATCCTGCTACATTAATTGTTAGTACTGCATGTTTGAAGACAAAATAAAAAATCCTCCAGGTGTTTGCACAAATCCTAAATTTTACAAGATCTGAAAATTACAACAAAAAAACTCTTACCGTACGTTTCCTGACTTGTGTACAAAACTGCATCTTAATTACATCCAGTTACCTGATCTCAGAGTATCTTATCTAGATACATGTTTTATACTCCGATCAAACTATGAGGGGGTAAACTGGATAAGAAACAATTTCAGATATGTTAAGATATTGTTACAATTTACATATACATAAGATGTCTTTTCCTTTAATGCGTGCCTGTAAGGTTAGGTACAGACAAGTACAAGCCAAACAGCACTCCATTAGCAGTTTTGAAATTAAGTGTGTGCCAACAACACAAGTTATGATGTTTGAGTTCATTGAGCACAAAAAAAATATTTTTCTGATCACTGTTTATTAATCTACTTTAAAAACACTGTATATACTGTAGTTCCTAGTTATAAATTTTTTTTTCAAATAGAGCTTTCAAGTTTAGACTAGAAATCACTCAGCTTGGCAAAGCCCTAGTTGAATCTGCCACCTGCACCTCTGAGGAATCGCTGTGTATTAAGCAAGACACTACAACATCCATTACCTATTACTGCTTTGTTTCATATGGAGTGCTTCCCTCAATAAAACTTTAAAGTAAAGTGTAAATGCATGTGCTGATGCAAAATACCAAGAGTCATACATGACAACACAGAAAAAATAGTAACTATAAAACAGAATTGTAATATTCCATTTTCACATAAATATTTGACAGGGAGTCCATGTCCTGAGTGTTTCCCAGGCATTATGGGGCTGCTATACTGTGTCGCACATCTTCCCAGTGAAGGCAAATCAAAATGTTATGTTAAAATCCCATCCACATTTATTGTTATGTTACTCAAGTAAAAGTCAAGAGTCCAATAGCTTTAATAAAGTATCACAAAACCTAAAGCTGACAGCCACTGCTGCCCATCTGGCCATAATCGAGGCAATGTGAAACACGCCATAAAGCCACTTGAGAAGAAGAATGGAACAGATGCTTTTTAAGATGATGGGTCTCTGGCACCACGTGGTGGCGAAACATCAGAGTGCAGGATTAGGTTGGGGGTCAGTAGTCTATGTCCATGACGTTCCACTTCTGGGGTTGCTCCGTTGCCGACGGAAATCCCACCGGATTTCACTCATTTAGGCCGGATATCCGTTGCCTTGGACTTTCTTTGTGTTGGCATTTTAAACTCCGGTCGATTTATGAGGACTATGGTTAACCTTAGTCCTCATAAAGGTAAATCCAGACAGCTAGCTAGACTAAATGTCCAATCTGAGTTTTCTGTTGCACGACTAAAACAACTTTTGAACGTACACATGTTCCACCAAAACAAGTTCCTTCCCGAGGCTATTTTGCAGAGGTGCCAGTACTCCGTACGGCGATTAGCACCGCCCAAGACGATTGTGACTGGTTTAAATAAATGCCAATAAACCAGAGCACGTTTTTCTCCCATCACGGAATGCTGTGTGGACTAGCCAGACCCTCCTCCGCAGCGCTGGAGGTAGGTCTGGCAATGCGAGACTACGGGGTCAGGCACGTAATGGTTAAACCACTACGGAATAAACATTAATTGTGATGTCCTTGGTAGTGACCTAAACAATGTCAAGTTTGCATGTGTATGTGTGACAGAAAGACAGTTTGTGTACTTATTCTTGGTTGCACTTCAATAATTCTTTAGCGGTCCGTGTTTGGCTTGTTTTGTTGAGATCACAACACACTTCATAAACATATTTCACCTAATAGTAATTGACCAAACATTTTGACTGCTGCAAGGTTTTAGGTGATAATTAGAGTAACTATGAGACGCTGAGTGAACACACCTAAATGTTTGTTTAGCACAGTATGGAAACCACTTACTCTGATTTATTTTTTTCCATTGAAACAGTGTTGCGCAACAGACAGCAACACAGGTTACGGGTTGAATTTACTAAGCAAGCAGATTGGCAAAGTGGAACAGCATGAGCATGATAATGTAATAATGTCCTTTTTTGGGTTGCTTTGCAGTGTAGGCAGTTGTTGCCAATGATGGAATAGCAACTTTTACTGCAGGCGTTTCCGCCATTAAATAAGGCTTTCACCATCTGAAGGGACATGCATCTGCATTTGTTGAACAGCCAATAGGAAAGCCCTCTCTCTAAAATGATCTGTGATTGGCCAAAGTCTTCCGTCACAGGCTAGATTTTCTAAAGCCTGAGAACAGAGCCAAGAGGGGGTGCAGAAGTCTAGTTGTCTCTCAGACCACTTAAATTACAATATGCTGAAAGGTCATTATGGAATGTTTGCCCATTGAGGCAAAAAACCTTCCTACCAGGAAGCTTTAATTGATACATCCTCAGTAACTGGAATGCGAGCATACATGCAAATGTACGGAAATGGTTTGTGTCTGTGTACATAGTATACGCCCATAAACTCACCTGTAGATCATGCCCGGTGAGCCAGTCTGTCGGAGGGAGAGGCGAGCAGGGGAGTCTGTGGTAGATTCAGGATACATGGAGGCAGGAGGGAGGGGGTGTGGCCAGCCTGCCAGGGGTGGTGTTCTTTCACCGGGACCTCAGGGTACAGTATTACCAATCAGGGCCTCTGGAAAAGGAGAGACAGTATCCTTGTGTTAGTCAGTGGCTGGATTTTTGTTTCTGCAACAATATAACCTCAGCTTTTTCTGACACACACAATAGTTGACCAGCCCTCTCAATTGTACTTGGCCCACCCATGTTTCATGTTTTATTTACCATTTATCTAACTATGTATCTATCATTACAACAAAACCCCCATACTAATCTATATAAAAATAAGCCATACTATGAAGATCCCCACAGCCCTCTCAGTCTAGCCCTATTTCACATCTGTGGGTAACAATGCACCCACAATTAGGGTCAAAAGAATGAAAAGGCTACTCCCACCCAACCAGTAAAATAGTAATTCACATATCTAAGGCCAAATGTCTTAATATTTTAATGCGATTAATCTGTCACATCACTTTCAAGAATTGTGGTCAAACATATCATTTTCACCCATTTATTCTCCTCAGCAAGAGATCATATTAATCACACTGATGGACTGCATAGATTGGAGAAGACTGAGGCAAAAAGTAAGGCAACAACAGGTTATGCCATGAGATTTCTCACATTAATTGTCCACAATTTCCACCTTATTCACTTCAGTAACCAGTTAAGCATGTTCAACCACTAACACTAAAAGACTGCCAATGAAAATATCTTGTGTATTTGATAAGGATCAACATGTCCGATATCAGGTCAGGAGCATAAGTAGGTATTTAAACAATATCAGGGAGACTGGGCTCCACAATGACCCTGCCTGGAATGATACAACCGGTCGGGCCATCCAGTTGA
The DNA here is from genome assembly GCF_008315115.2 of Sander lucioperca. NCBI lineage: Eukaryota > Metazoa > Chordata > Actinopteri > Perciformes > Percidae > Sander > Sander lucioperca. The sequence continues at coordinate 6,545,709 of NC_050178.1, read as the reverse complement.
TCAATGGCCATTTGGTCTAAAGCAAGGTGGATCTCAAGTCTCTTCTAAGCAAAGAGTAGTGCACGGGTAGTGCAGGATGTACGGGTGGTAAATTACGGGAAAACCACAAAGTCCATCAGCTAACCTCATAAGGGACTAGATTCAGATTTGCTTTAACACAATTTCAAATGTTGCAGCATGGAAGATTACCAAAAGGTGATCCGATAAATGTGCCACTTGTGAGACCATGTCACTTTTGTTTTGGTCTTTGTTTACTTGCAATTTTGGAACTGAACATCAATATAAAACTATATTAAGTAAAACATGAACTTGAGAATTATAGTCAGGAAGAGAGGGGTTAAGTAAATTTGTTTGACATTGTATCACCTTTTTCAAAGGATTGCTACAAGCCTCCACCACTAGATGGAGTCATGTCCTCACTCTGCGGACATGAGCTGAATAAATAAATGAGACCAATGTAACCTCTGTAGTTTCTCACAGCTGTGAGTTAAAGATTTTAACATCTTTGCAGTAAAGGCTTGGTATACCAGTCTGGAATACAACTATGTATTAAGAGAGAAGCATAATCGCATCACAACACAGAAAAACACTCTGGTCCTTCGGTAAAATGCAGCACAAAGCCAGGCAGACAACATGCAGCCCACATACTGTATATTAAGATCTTGATTCTACTTTATCATCCTGGTGTACTGTACATATGTGTGTGCACATCACGACAGCAAACCGTGGCTGATCCACTGCTAAGAGACTTAATTCTATTAATAATTCAAAGTGTCTGGCCACTGCTGTAGAGAGGGCTATAGGAAGAGAGCTGGGCATCATTGAGGGCTGGGTGGGTCATTACTTAGGTTTAAAGATTAACACAAGTTTTTAATACCTCATCAGAACATTTCAAGTCAACATTATGGCCTGAGAGGGAGGGGAGTGGTACTGCTGATATTTTAGCCCAGTTTACTCGAGTGGATAAAATCAAATGAGGAGAGCCGCAGAGAGAGTGGCATCTATGTCACCCTGACAAAGCCTTGAGCTGAGCAGAACATGCTACCCTATTTCATCAGTGGCTGCACTCACATGAGTCATGGCTTGTAACTGACATCATAATGATAACATGAAGGTGACTTTCTCTTTCCATCAATTTCCCAGGCGGCAAATAAGGTACCTCATGTTCCCAAGGACTTATTTAACGCTCCCTGCCCATTCATTTTAATTATGACGCAATGGAACACCAGTCAGACCTGCTATCAGGTGATGATGATGGCATGACCCTGATGGGTAAAAAGATCTGCTAAATCCTCTTGGATCATCGGTCATGGATGCGGACCAAAGGATACGGTGGGTTGAGTGGGGGGCTATGAAAGCACTTCAAGTAGTAGGGTATATTGTAAGGATTTTCTGCTTTCCTCTGGTAGTAACTCAAACTATCCACTAAGTTAATCACATACACAACCACTGCCTTATCATAATTGCTGGCAGCAGCACTAGTTACAATATAAAAAGGATAATATTATAAGATTATTTTTAAGTTTTACGCAGCAAGGGCATGATACCGATCCAAATAGAAGATGCCGATGATTTTAACAAGCCAGACACAATCAAATTCCAACACAATAAGAACATACTCAAACTCATGCATAGTTGTGTTGCAGTTAAAGTTGCATTTGGGTCCATTTGTACTGTAGTTTTGCTCAGTTATACAAAAAAGATAGTCACGGAAACTATGTCATATCTAGTGAATGACAATTATTGGTCAACACCTAAACTTTAACATTAGGCAATTACCAGCCCCATTACATCACAAAACAAAAACCACTTGTCTTTTTCGGAGTGCCTTGAAGTGAACAGCAGAGTGGAACCTGACCTGTTCAATAAGTGAATGTTTGCATAAATTAGGGCCAGTGCCTACTTTTGCTCTCTCTACAGTTTAATGTAGTAGGTTATCGGCTGTTTTAGCATTAAGATACTGTACAAAACATTTTATGTTTACACCTGATCACTGACTGTGGCACATTGCAGAGCAATGCACCAGTCCCTCACAGAGACGATGCCTGTAGTGAGCTGCAGTTGGAGAGGATGCTGCTGCTGCTGCTGCTGCTGCTGACTGCAGCAATGCGGTACACTACAGGCTCGTCCTGGCTCAAGTTAGAGGGCTCAGATTTACTGCACTAATGGTCCAAGGTGCACTTTGCAGATTAAAACTGCAGAGAGACAAAGAGATAGACACACGAAGCACAAAGAAAATTGCAGAGTGAAAGGAGTCAATATTGGAGTACAGCAGCCCTGTTTCCTGTCTGTTGATTAAGATATACATTCAACATAAAAATAGTATAACTATGCTTGCTGTGAAACAACACTGTCATCTGCTCCCGTTAACATTTCTTCTTTATTGCATTAAGTAAAGTACAATGTTTTGAGCCCAAATTGTCTCTCTGTCAAATACAGAGGAATCCATCAGTGTCATCGGATGAGAAAATGTACAGTACCTCTCACCGCTACCCTGCAGCAGGTTAGCAACCCGCCCACACCAACGCAGCCGCTTGCATTTTTTAAGTAGTGTCATTGTTTATCTGAACATGGCCGGAAGCATTGAGAGTTATGTGTTTTCAAAGTGTGTAACATATAATTTCAAATTGTCTTACTGTAATACAGCACACAGGAATGAGCACTATTTATCAGCCTAAATAAAAATAAACCCTTATAGCATGAAGGCTGCAGGTTAATGAAATATTTCTAATCAGCTTATATTATTTAGAACTGATCAGGGTCATTACATCATCATTAGTAGTATTATGTACTCATTGGTTACCTTTAAATATCACAAAAATATATTCCAAAATCATTACATATGATTTTTGACAGTTAATTGAAACCTTGTGTTAACTTACTGCAGTTTTTAGTAAATGTTCTCAATAATAGTGGCCAATGTTATATCCAATGTCTTGTTCAGTACAGATCTTAGTCTCAATAACTTCATTTTTAGGATCCTAATCTTATGTTTGTTCTTGTCATATATTTGGGTAAAAAAAATTATGAACTTCAAGGATTTTTTAAATTGTCAAATATGGATATCAGTATCGGATTTAAAAACGGGCTGTAATAGAAACTACAGATGTATTACATTACAGCCAGAGGGGGGTGGTAGTCAAAGAAGAACAATTGGGTAGAATCAGGGAGATGTGGCCTTGTTGTACCTGATCAACTGAAGCCATTAAAAACACATGCAGCTCTATAGGCCCTGTTAAGCTTGTCTCATACACCCCAATCTCTTCCAAACAAAATGCAAAATTGAGTCACAAAAGGCTGCTCTTCACTCTTTCCATCTATAAATCCACCTACACCCAGCCTAAGTGAATTCCCTCTTGAGACAGGGCTTACGTGAGCAAGGCAGGCAGGCAGGCAGTGCTGGCCTGGAAAGCACAGCACGGTGTTGTGTAGTATGTTGGCAGCTGCAGAAAACACACAGACCCGAGCAGATGGCTGCAGAAGAGGAAGACAGGCTAACAGACGAGAACTGCCAGGGATATCCTACATGGGAGATCAGTCAGGCAGAGAGAAGCAAACCCAACCTCGTTCTCCATCAGGCTACAAAGAGGATTCAGACGGAATCTCCTCTTTTTTTAGTGACATCTATCCAAGGATGAAAGTCAAAACCACGTAAAGATGTGATCCATGTCGGAGCATCATCTTTACTCTCATCAGACAGTTTGTGATTTCATAAATGGTTTCCTCTCTGTTAAGCTGTGGATGGCCCTTGATTACAGAAACAGTGCAGGCCACTGGCTGCCAACAGAGAAAAAAGCTAGCAGCAATTTGCATGAATAGCCTATTTATACAGCAAACCTCTGATATAAATCCTCCTCCTCCCAGTTAAAAGAAATTAAAAGCACAACTGAGAGTTCATTAAATTCTAGGACAGCTGCAGCTGTTTTACACACAGAGGTTTATCACGTTATGATAAACTTTAAACCATGCCCATCATCAGCTGCTTTGACTGAGCCTAGAGGTCAGCTGCAAAGTAGGGCTGCCACCTCTTAGTCGATTAGCCGACTAATCGGTCGTTTTGGTCTTAGTCGACTAAGATTTCTTAAGTTGATGAGTCATTTTTTATGCTTATTCATGCTTAATTACTCATTTCCAAGAAACTTATGAGCACATTTCTGGTAAACACAAGATTTAAAGTGGTGCTTTTGCAGGATTAATTGTGGAGAAACTCAGTTTTACAGATGGTTCATTAACTACATTTATATTGTGCTTTTCTAGTCTTAATCACCTCTCAAAGAGCACAGCTCTGTCGATTACATCAACTAATATGATTTTGTCGATTAATCGATAAGTGTTAGTCGACTAAGAATTTCTTTAGTCGAGGACAGCCCTACTGCAAAGGTCTAATGTAGAGCATTACACATTGAAGTTATAATCCCCAAGACTTTTATTACGTAAAACCTCATTTTTTATAATATTTGCAATCTGTGTTTTTTTCATTTTTAGCAATGGTCATGTAATAATGCAGTGGTCAGTCAGGTGCAGCCTCTAGTATAATTTATGCAGTTTCTCTTTAAAAAATAATTTAGTAACAACATACATTTAAAAACTTTTTTTTAGATAATGCTATATTTCCTCATTTTGATCCTGTTCCATGACCCATCCATGTCCAGAAACCTTACCTAAAAAAGTAAGGCAAAAATATAACCAAGCTTTTTCCCAAAGCTTTTGTGTATAAATAAGCCATGAAGTAACCCTATGAGGTGTAATGCATATTTCCCACTAGCTGGTTATTATACAGTATGAGATGTATGGTCCCAGGTTGCCTGTATCACTGACAGCATAAAGATGAATCTGCGTCTTTATGTCCTTGCTCAACATTTCCTTTATGCTCATTAAAATACGGTGCTTCAGAAGCTCCTACAGAAATACCATCCATTACAAACACAAATCAGGTTTACAGATCACCTGGAAATATGAAAAGATTGAGTAGCATATCACAAGCGAGTTGGCAAGGGACTGTACTGCTAACTTGGGCCTGTGATGCTAAAATGTAGCTTTTGCTTGCACTGCAGGGAAAGAACATGCTGCAGTGAACCAGGCGCACCGAGTGGCACACTGCAGTGGAAATATATAACCATCTTCCTCTTGTTCTGGGTCCATCCTAGCTCTCCCTCTGCACACCAAAGACAAATAAAGACAATGACAATTAGGGCTTTTATGAAGGGTTTCTGTCTCGTGCCGGCTTCACAACCCTGCACTTCGCAAATGGTTTTTGAACTGAAAGTGTCCAAATAGACTGGACAACGACTGAGGAGATTTAGGTTGAATAATAATATATATATATATATATATATATATATATATATATATATAAAAATATAACGGTCATTTTTTTTTTAGTGGTGCCTTTATATTCATTTTATTTCTTTTAAATTCAATAAGCAATTTGTAGTATTTAGCAGAATACTGAAAGCAGCAGAAATGCAGAACTGAGTACACTTCAAAATCTGTTTATTTATCGCAAGTAATATTGTTATCGGAATATTCAATAACGTTATCGCATATTTTCCTCATATCGTGCAGCCCTAATGTGCTCCGACTTGTATTAAAGTAGAAAGGTAGTGCTTTCAGACCACTCTCCACACACTTTAAAAGCACCACTATCTTCACATGAACTGTGTCCTTGTCTTTCTGGCAGATTTTCATGCCTGTTTAAATAACTCTAAGCACCCATTCAGAAATGTAAGATTACCAATACATTTTACTTTTTTTTCACAGTACACATATACTTTCTCTAAGTTTTACATCCCAGATTCCTGTCACTATGCATAGCTTCCCCCGGCTTTTTTTATCCTTGTTCAAGTACTACATATAAGCATGAGCAGGCTGTACGTTAAGTACAATATTTAGTTAAATATTAAGTTGTGCATAGATGAGAAGAAAGCATTATGTTGATACAAAAACATAGCTGGGCCGAGGGACAGAGAGGGGTGAAGGTGATCAATACATCTAAGTCCAGACTGTCATCAGGGAGGATCCAGAGGACAGCAGTAAAACTACAATAATACCAGTAGTTTAATACTGCACAACACATACATTTACTTTTTCAACAAACTTAATGGCACAGTTGCAGTGCCCAAGCACGACTGTTCCCCCTCCCCACTCCCCTGCGCTTACACTGCAATAAAACAATCTGGGCCAGAGTACGCTTACGTCATTACATTGCGGGACTCGCCCACTACAATTCCCGTTCTTTTTTTTTTAAGATAATTTTTTGGGCTTTTCCGCCTTTAATTTTTGATAGGATAGCTAGGTGAAAAAGGGGAGAGAGAGGGGGAAGACATGCAGGAAATCGTCATAGGTGGGATTCGAACCCTGGACCTCTGCGTCGAGGCATAAACCTCTCAGTACAACGCCTGCTCTACCACCGAACTAACCCGGCCACGTTTCCCGTTCATTTGTAAGGCAAGAACCAAACTTGGGCATGTTTAGCAACCACACTAATACGTACCGTGCCCGAGTCCAACCCAACGTAGCGTAGCGATCACACTAGTCAAACGAAAGGCTTTGGGGTAAAACGTGCTCGGGAACGATTTAACTGGGTGTGAGTATGCCCTTAGGTTTTGGACAAACAACTAATCGATTAATCCAGAAAATAATTGACAGCTTAAATCAACCATGAAAATAATCGTTAGCTAGCCTTACCAACAACCAAACTCTTCTTCATTACCCTGAAGTCAACGAGCACAAGCGGTTATTCTACAGGAACAGCGTTACTGGGCCATTGCAACTCAAATTGTGCAAGTTTGTCATACTAACTTAACTTACTTAACACTAATAACGTTACATCCGGGAAAACAACGTTGCCTCCGCTAATTAAGTCCATGCTTTTTAACTGCAGTGGTCAAAGCAAACGACTTTAATATAGAGCTGGGCAATAAATCGATATTATATCGATATTGCGATATGAGACTAGATATCGTCTTAGATTTTGGATATTGTAATATGGCATAAGTGTTGTCTTTTACTGGTGTTAAAGGCTTCATTACAGTAAAGTGATGTCTTTTTCTGAACTCACCAGACTGTTCTAGCTGTCCTATTATTTAACTTTACCCCACTTAGTCATTATGTCAACATTACTGATTATTATTTATCAAAAATCTCATTGTGTAAATATTTTGTGAAAGCACCAAAAGTCAACACTACAATATCGTTGCGGTATCGATATCAATGTATTTTGTCAAAAAATCGTGATATTTGATTTTCTCCACATCGCCCAGCCCTACTTTAATACGCCTGTTTGGAAATTAATACCTCCGCTGAGGATTCAAGAGTAAGCTGCATTCATAATCATCGAACCAGGGTTCAAAGTGGGCCAGAACTGCTCCGGCACCTTCAATTTACAGTATAGGTAAAGTAATCTAATCGGCAGTTTCATACATCAGTGTTGCATTCTTCAGCGGTGCACTGCCGTGAGCCCATGAACGGGGCAAGTGTCTGTGGTTAGTTCACATGACTGTTATTACAGTAGGACAGTTGAATGTCTGTTATCTAAACTGCTAAAGTCAGGTGAACAGGTGAAGTGCCGGTAGACACCTGTGTTTTTCATCAGATAAGATACATCAGATAAAAGCTTGTGAAATCAGTTTGACTAGAATGACAAAATGATTAATTCACGTCTGTTCAAGGTGGAGCTTTCAACTCTAAAATAATGCTGGATAGTTTAATGAATAATAATGCATCATATTTTAATTGTGATACGTTGTGAGTAAAATCTGAATCTGCAACTTAAAGGGATACTTCACCAATTTAGCATTAAGCTTTGTATCAGTAGAAACCCGGTAGTATTTTCGAATTCCCTCCCTCATGTCCCCCGAGACGAGACTTCTCTGTATTGTGGATCTGGAAAAAAGCCTCTGATGACGCAAAAATCGTCATTTAGCGCCATCGGAGGCATTTTTGCCCAGAGGCTATGGACTACAGCCAGCTAGTTCCGCATGTTTTCAACCCGCCCATAGGGGGTGGGACTGTCACTGGCCGATGCTAGCCGAGCGGAGCCGAGTGTCAGCCATCTTGAAGCATCGCTAAACTTTTACAACAATTATGTGCATTCAAACTACCACACGTGTACCACCGGGATACATTGGTACAGATCGGAGAATATGCAGGACACTTTATTACAGATGGAATACTCGACACACTACGCAAGCGTCGCCTGCTACGGAGACCAGCACCTCAGCCTGCGGTGTCGCCCGATGCCACTAGCGGGGGAAAGGGACCTCGACAGCGGTGTGCAGCAGTGCAAAGCAGCTATGTGGAAAGCTAACGCTAGCCGGCCACCTGTTCCATCAATCCTGCTTGCAAGTGTCCGCTCATTAGACAACAAACTGGACTACATCCAACTTCAACAAAACTCCCAACGTGAGTTCAGAGACTGCTGTGTTTTTGTTGTTGTGGAAATATGGCTGAACAACAGTGTACCGGACTATCCAGCTACCAGGCCTGCTGCTCTGTCGCCGGGTAAGACTAGTGGAGGTGGGCTGTGTTAACACGGACTGGTGCTTGTATCCAACTACTGCTAACCGCTGGTGGAGTTTGTGACTGTTAAATGCCGACTATTCTACATTCCAAGCAAATTTACGGCTGTGTTTATACTCGGTGTTTACAGCCCACCAAGCACTAACGCTACAAATGCGTTAGCTGAACTTTACGGAGCCTAATGTGTGTGCACTAAATGTAGCCTGTTTCGTATGTCGTATTTATATAACGTCGTTATTATATATTTTAAATGTGTAACACCACTTGAGCCACGGTGAAACGTTGTTTTGTGTATATGGTTGAAATGACAATAAAACACATCTGAGTTGAGTTGAATGCTGCCTCACTGTCTGTCTGTAAATGGTAGGCGTGGCTTGGGAGTAGACTCTAACCGGCAATTTCCACTGGATGCGGAACGTCTCCGGAGTCATTAGGTTTCCATTAAAGTCAATGTGTGTATTTCCACTGACTGCAGAACGTCTGCGTCCCTACTCCGTCCCAGTTCCGTCAGTCCGCAGCCCTCCGGAGCAGATACACAGAGCTTCTATTTTTGACGGACGACGGAGAGCTCCGCAGCAATTCAGCACAATTCAGATTGTGCGGGACAGGAAGTCGAGCACAGAAACAAAATAAAACATCCGGATACTTTTCAAAATAAAATACATCGTGCTCACGGCAGGTCATATTTCCCTGCACTACACCTTGAAAACACAGCACAGAGTTGTTTCCCCTCTACTCCTCTGGATGGAAACAAACTGTTGTTGGTTTTGTGGTTCTGTTTATAGAAACTACATCCTGTTATATCGCACGAACATACGTGAATTCGCAGCCGTTACGCAACAAATCCGGACCTGGTGGGTATTGACGGATGGCGGAGCACGCAGCCGTTCCGCAGCGGAGCCGGTCCGCAGACGTTCCGCATCCTGTGGAAATCCACGGTAAAGCAGCAAAGCAAGTACATTCTGGGATTCGGTTCTTTCATCCATATGAGCCAAAAACACATTTTCTGGCTTATCTCGGCCTAGAAGGCACCAATTTCAAAAAAATAAATAAATAAAAAAATAAAAAATCACATTTCTACTACATAACTAACCCAATTTAAAGATATATTTGTCTTTCCAATGGTGAAATATCCCTTTAACCAGTAACATTTCTCTGTCAGGTAAATGTAGCAGTACAATGTTTCCTTTGAAGCCTTCTGTAAGTTATTTCCAGGTACAAGGTTTTGGAGAAAGCCACAGGCAGCAGTACCAGAGGCCAAGCAATCAACCCAGTTAGTTCTGCACTAGTTTATACAATTAAACTGATCATTTAAATAGATTGTTTAATAATTCCCAAGGTTTTTTATGCATCTTCCTTATTTCTTCACATACAAGCCCTTGATACCTCTACTATTCTATTTTCCAGCCATACAGGATTCAATATTCTCCCTCAGGGTGCTACCGTGCCACTCTGACGGATGCGGTTTCGAACATACGGGAAAAACAAAGTATGGTCCAGAGTTCCTATTGAAATCTGGTGCAAATGCAGTAAGTGGCTGGCGGCTCTTAGAACAGACTCTGAGTGGCCCCAAGAGAAGCAGCCTGCGGCGAGTAACAATCAACACACAACTTCTGAGGAGTAGGAGTGGAAAAGGAAAATAAAAAAACATTGCTGGGGAGACCCCGTGCTGCAGAATCTCTCTCTCTCTCTCTCTCTCTCTCTCTCTCTCTCTCTCTCTCTCTCTCTCTCTCTCTCTCTCTCTCTCTCTCTCTCTCTCTCTCGAAGTAATGATCATTATGGATCATGCAGAAGAGTATAAATATACAGCATGTGTATAATGTACACAATGTTCCATTTCATTGAGAGTATTTTGTATTTAATTACTGTTTCTGTTGCACTCAAAAAATGCAAATCTGCAATTTTTAGAACGTTTAGAAAATATAACCCTATGACTAGATGCACTATTAAAAGACCTGCTTAGCTTGCTGAGTTTTGCCACTGACATCATGTTAGACCACTCTTAATATGAAATATTAAACAAGCTCCTTTCTTCTCTTTTCAATGGTTTCTTGTTTAAACATGGGGCAATTTCACTACATGAACAGGTAGAGACAATGCTGCCGGCCTTCTACAGATATTTTAAAAACATTAAGCTTTTATTTGACACCAAAATTAACTAACAATGAGTTATTTGTTTGTCTTGCTGTAAAAAAAACTCAGCCAGGACAAACGGCTATTTTCGCTATACAACAACTGTCCCCAAAAAATCCAAAGTATTACACACAGCTTGATTAGATCAGACTACATGTGTTGGACATATCTTGGACACACTAAAAAGAAAACAATATATGTACAGTCACAGCTCCCACCTGAGGTAATGGTGGTGTTCCTCCACAATTTCTTAACTTCCTCTGTCCACTGTACCACAGTGTCCCATACATAGGCTTTAATGTGCAACAGTATTTAACTGAGGCATTGTGACAAACTAGCAAATTACACATCCAGTGTAACCACCCACTCACCAACAGTCCTCACTCACACAGTCTATGCTACTTTGCCCACTCAATGTGGCAATGTTGACAAGGATGACCAATGCACTCAGTCGCACATACATACTGTGCATGTGACAAAGTGCATGCACATGTCTGACTACAAGCAGGGTTTCTTCAATATTGGTTAGATTTGTGTGCAGGTAAATTAACAGCCACCAAAGTACACTTTTGTGTTGGATTTATGTCCGTCATGCAGTATACTGTTGTTCCAGTTTCCTGTCATCGTACTTTTCACAGATGAATGCCAGACAGTGATCGACCAATATGGGTTTTTCAATGGCAGGTTCCAACATCTAGAGAGCAGGACGACCGATGGCCGACATTTAATAGCAATTTCATGTTGTTGTTTTGTTTATCTGATAAAATACAACAATTATTTATAATACAAATGACACACAAAATTGCGGAACTTAACTAAACATTAATTTAACACTGTTATTTCCCGCATTGTCTGTTTGCATTAGTAGATGTGCACTGTGTCTGCAGTGCACTTATTAGGCTATGAATAAAATAATTAACTAAATAAATGTCCGCAGATAATCCAAAAACTAAACTGTAAAAAAAAAAAAAAAAGAATAATAATGAAAAAGTTTAACTGCACTTAACAGCATTTAACAGCACATAGCAGCATTTTCTTTTTTCTAAGAGAGAAGGAATATCTGTAAACTTGCATGAATAAAATATAAATAAACAACAATGTTAGGGTAGCAGCATCTCATACCTTCTGCAAACTGAAAGCTACTATAACAAAGTCCTACCCCAGGGCTCCAGACTGCATTTTGCGATCATTTTTTTTAAACAGTGCAAGTATTTTTTACAATTACTCGCACGTGTGACCTGCAAATTTTTTTTTTTTCCCATGTTGAAAAACAGATGGGAGAGAGTCTGCCAGAGTTGGCCAATATGTGTGAGAGGGGGAGGGTCTGGGAGTGATTAGTCAACTGCGTGGGTAACGTCATCTCACTTGTGTGTTTTGCTTTTTGTGGCATTACAATCATCGTCCGTAAAAGTCAACCATGGCAAAACATGCACATGCTGTTGCACAGCGCCGTTGTTACCATGTTTCTGTGAAAATCATGATGTTGCAGTCCATAATCCATTAGGAGTTGTGATCTGCAGCCGAAGTTCATCCATTTTGTTTGCTAAAGACCATACATTGGCGAGGAAAATGCTGCATAGAGATAGCCAATAAGGTGTTAGCCTAACGTTAGCCCTCCTCTCTTCCCCCCACTTCGTTCACAGTCTCAACCCCATCTGCACATCTTCGTCCGCATTTTTTACTCCGTGTTGTCTCGGCCTCAGACACTTGGGTGAGAGAGGTAGAGATGTGACAGCAGAAAGACCGCTTCTATAAAAACAAACAAAAATACATAATGGCTGCTTTGCCTGGCCATAAGCAAACCGCGCATTACTTTAATGTTGAGTTTAAATACACAGTTGGTGATCCAATGTATAACTATTTACCTCGTCAAAACAAATAGTGCTTGTGTGTTTTGAGTGTCGTGAGCTCCTCTCTCTCTGGCTCACTCCTCATTCAATCTATCACACACTGGGTGTTAGATACTTAGATAGATACTCCCCTTTCCGTGGAAGTTTCACCTTAAATATGATTGCTATTTCAGTGTTTAAAAAAAAAAAGAGAGGAGGGAGAGCCGGTATGAGGCAGATGCAGTACACTGACCGTAATAATACTTTTACATTTCTGAATATGCATTTGTTAAGCACCATTCAATTAAAATGTGTCTGAACTGAAATAAAACAGCACATTGTATTTTCTGTATTTATTACCAAAGCATAAATCAGTAATACAGTTAAAATGGGGAAAATGTGAAAAAAATGCCTTATTTTCAGTTAGGGGCTACAGTGCTCCTAGTAAAAAAAGGTTAGTCTGGAGCCCTGTACCCTATTATGTACAGCACAAATATTTTCACAACACAAAAAAATATTTGGTACTACTTCCTACTTTGAGACTTTAAGACATTGGAGGGAGGGAGAGGGGTAGGCTTGAGCGATTCAGCGACTGTCTATCACTCAGGGCTCACGTTCACTGTGTAAGTTCACTGAATTAATCACTGGATCACTCACTTAGTGAATGAGTGTATTCCTGTGAACGAATCACATTCGCTCGAAAACTGAAAGTTCAACTGAACCTGACTGAGAAACGAACAGATTGTTTCAGGAAGCGATTCAGTTTTTTTCACCCAATGAATCGTTCGGGAGCGACACAACACTACAATTTATAGGATTTATCTTGTCTCGTAGTGCCATTGCCTTAAATATCTTGTTTTGTTGTAGGATATAACTTGGGACTTGGCACATCCCTAATTACAAGCAAAATAGATAAAAAGTAAACAACAGAATGTCAACATAAGAAGCATGAAAAAACTCCTGGCAGATAAAAACAATGAGACTACTATAAGTCCAGCTGGGCGCCATACAGTATCTTTGAAATAGCAGTAAAACCCTGAAGATTTGTGGAGCACAGACATATCTGCCTGTCTGACATAGTACGTGTAGTTCACACAAGCTTTAAATGCCAGCTGAGGGAAGTTTGCAGCCTTTATTGTGGTTATCAGCTGTGAGACTGTGACAGTCTGCAGCATTACGTCCTCTTTTAGCCATCATTGGAAGACCAGGATCACATGCAGACAACAGAGAAAATCCTCCTGTATATTTGAATTAAGTGCGCATATGTGTGCAGATCTGACTCACTCATGGATGACTTGGCAGGGTCACTTTCGACACATACCACCTCAGGACACTTCTGCAGCTGCTCTTTTATAACAAAGCACTGCTCCTTGCAGCAGCTCCAGAGTGGAAACATCATTCACTTATCTTCGTGAGTCTAGCATTTGTACTCCAGAGGGTACTGCAATTAATTGCTTAATAAATTTACTCTACATGTAGCATGACTCAATAGGCCTATTGTAAACACAAAACTGTATCTCAAACAGCTGGTTATTGGCTTGTTTTTATGTGTGTTATGGAGGCGGAGAATTGCCTTCAAACAGAATCTGAGTACCAACACGGGAGCTGCAGTGCAGCCAGCATATGAAATACATTGAGCCTTCCGTCGAGAATGTAGGACAAACTTAATGGCTACATACAAGTGCCCACACAACGGCTAGTGTATAGATCCATCTAAGCATGCTTTAACATAGTAGCTATTTGAGTTTCTATAGGAAGACAGAAGGATGATTGACATCAATAGTCCATCTCCCTTTTTCTTTTTCTGCACAAACATAAACACACTCACATTACATCAGACTACCTACAGATACCCATAGGGCTCCCGCGGTCAAGCATGAAAATAGCGCCAGGTTTCCTGAGGCATAAAGGGTTAACGTCACCCTGTTTATTCATGGCTGTTGGCCTGCCCATAGTCTGTGTCACAGACAATCATTGTGGAAGTTCAAGTGTTTGTTTACCAACTGATTTTTTTGTGTCCCTGAAGCAACAACAGCTACGCTCTAAGAAGAGAGGGCTTCTATGTGTATTAAGGTAATAGCACTTGTTTTCATCCTGTGTGTCAGTGCAATGTGTCCAGGTGCCATCTGTACTGTTACATTAACCTTGGTAAACCATGAGGCTAACAGCGGGCAACGTGTAGAACTGTGAAATACTGCTCGCAGCAGTGCTGTAACATTCAAAGTGTGCATTTGCCAGAGGTCAGTTGTTACTATTCTATTATTGTTATATCTTCTCAGCCACGCAAGTCTATATCTTTTCTGTGTATGAGAGGTTGTGTTCTCCTTCTACAATATACTGACAATAAAGCCATTGGAAATCTTTAGAACGGAAACTTAACATGTTGACTGAAACTTGATTTTTTAGTTTTCATTCATTAAAAGGTACACTGTGTTTTAAATATTTTATTAGCTAAAATCAATGTCTTCATTAGTATGTAGATGTATGTCCTCATTGGTGTAAAATTACCTCTGCCAATGATCTGACTTATCCTCCTAAGCAAAGAATTTCTTATCTGTATTTACATTGGACGGGCAAGTCCAAGGAGGCTTCCATGTCGTTCCGCCATTTTGAAAAACTATAATCGCTGTCTAACTAATCCACAACGCGTTTTCGTTCAGAGCCAGCGTCACGTGACTGAAACCAGCTGAAACGGAGAAGGAGATCAGCGAGAGGCGCTTGTCACTGCTCCGGCAAATTTGAAAGCCTGCACTGCACTTTAGTTCATAATGGAGAATCATACTTATGCCGAGCCACAGGAGAAGGAATTCCCCAAAAAAGCGAAAATTGGAAGACATGTTGTCAACAGCTTCTTGGTACATAACGGCTACCGTAGTTACAACACGCATTTAAAAAAGCGAGGCACTAGAGAGCACTATTCGTTTGATTGCAAAACAATTTCACCGCTAGATGGGAGAAATTCCTTCACCAGACTAATCTGACACGCCAATTGGTATGCCATTATTGGCGTGTTATCAAGACGCACACTAGCTTTTCAGCGTATTTATCAATGCTGTTTGTCCTCCATTGACTTACATTACCTTGCGTTTGCGTGTGAACTGACGCCATAGAAGTAGTATGAAAGGGCGAAAATCCGCGTAGGGAGGTTGGTCTGGGTGATGGATGGGTAAAACACAGGACTTTCACACGTGGGGATCGCGTCCCGCGTGTGAGGTTTCCTTCGTTTTCCGCATGTGTAGTTTCCTTACCACGTTTTTCTTTTCCTAAACCCAACACAGTTCTTTTCCTAATCCCAACCGGTTTTTCTTTTCCCCCGCGTGTGACGTTAAAACCAACCGTAGCCTCGCGATAACACATAGCCTAGCGATAGCACGCCACATGGCTTTAAAAAGTGGCGTGTATGTTTAAGCTGTATACACACTGGACGCGTGACGCCGCGGAGCGATTTTCATTTCAGCAACCATGTTATCCAATCTGTCAGTTCATGCCGACTGCGATCAGGAGCGGAGCGGCTGGCTGGCCAGCGCGCTGCAGCGATTGTTTCGGTGTCTATTTTTTTTGCGAGCCGCGAGCGAATGTGTCAAGCAAGGTAGGTAATGAAACACAGGAAGGCCACAGCGCCGACGGATACTTTACAAAATAAAACTTATTTCAAAATAAAACACCCAGGTTTATGGTGACTTAACTTCTCAGCTGTGTCTAGAGCAAGACAAGCGATCAGGCACACACACGCAGTTTGGAGTAGCCAGACGCCCGATCGGGCACAAATCTACGCTTCGCGGCACTGTGTGTTTCGACGTTAGGCTACCTTTATTTCTTTTAGTTTGAAAATAGTCCTGAACGAGGGAGAGAAATCCTGTCCTACATTTTCATTCATATCAAATAAATACAGTTTTAAGCAGAAATAATTAAAAACCTAGTATACTTTTTTCTATTCAAATAAATGAAATCACTTCACTTGTAAATGTCTCCTTATATTCCTTTTATTAAAGACACATTACACAGTAAAGTGTACATTACAGGTTTTTATGCGCTCCTCCAAATTTTT
This sequence comes from Sander lucioperca, assembly GCF_008315115.2. Lineage (NCBI taxonomy): Eukaryota > Metazoa > Chordata > Actinopteri > Perciformes > Percidae > Sander > Sander lucioperca. The sequence continues at coordinate 6,529,179 of NC_050178.1, read as the reverse complement.
CAACTTATATAGGAGCCTTGGGAAAAAGTTAGCGTTGAGCCCTGTTAGTTGTGATTATTTACAGTCCTAAGATCTTACTTAGCTTTATCACGCACAGTCTGATTGGAAATAAAAGTAGTTACCAACACTCTTAAACAACACAAAGTCAGAGAGGATAGACAGAAAAAGTGGAATTTAGATTATAAGCTTCTTCAAACCAGCTCATTATAGGGGTAACATAGGGGTGCAGAAGTTAAACTTGCTGTCCACAGCAAACAGAAAGGCAGACAGGCTGCCCCCTTTGTGTATAAGGCCGCATTCACAACAAATCAGGCGTTGCGGCGTTTAGCCCAGGGTTGTGCGGCGGTGTAGGAATCTCACTTAAATGGCCCATTTGTGTCTCCATTGCGTTCCCCATTGTGCTAGCATTAAGCCATGGTGCTAGTATGCCGGGTCCTACGAGGGACTGTCCACATCAACACAAAAACGCTTTTACTCTAATTAACAACACAACTATAAGTTTTAAACTGGTGCACAAGGCCATCTGCAGAAAATGCTAATCTAAGCTAACCTACCCTAATCAGTGTTTCCCACAGATTAGAAAGCAATTTGTGGCAGGGGGGTATACTTATTTCCATAACAATCAACTACCAAAAACTGAGGAGGACATGCTGTTGGATGCTGTCCTTCTCTCCTACTCTTTCTTCAATGCCTAACAATATCTATCCATTTCTCTCCCTGACCTTCATTTCTCTCCGTCTTTCACTGGTTGAAGCCTGAAAATATTGTAAACAAATTAATAACATAACTAATTACACTGGTCGGACTGTTCAGCTCTGTTTCAGACTGATGCCTCCGGTTCAGGCTGGTCCTCATCCTCAACAAGTGCCTTTTTCAGTCGCGGAAAATATTTTTCAATACTCATCTGGATTGAAGCAGCAAACATTCAGTGTAAGAGTAAAAAATGACATAACATTTATAATATGTTTATTTGATTCACAGCTGCTACATATAGTGTTTTGACCTCGACAACCCAACTGCATTTTTCCGCAAACTTGCGACTAGTCAACTTCCTAAAGCAGGCACAATCGCTTGTTTGCTAAGAGTCGGGTGGGGACTCAATATTGTATTCAGAATATAAAATATTTTAGCACTTTTTAATGTGTGATTGTGTAAAGGTGTTCACGAGATAGATACCAACCTTTCGTGAACTTGTGAACAGTGGGCTCGATGGTGTTTTTAAGCCACCAAACACCGCACGGTGGGAGGAGCTGCGTGTGTGTGTGTGTGAGTGAGTATGTATGTGAGCGAGACACAAGTGACAGAGAGACGGAGGAGGGCAGGAAAAGTAAATGCAGCTGAACGTGTTTTAAATAGCGTTTAAAAAAATATATATTAATAACAAAACGCAATGTGCGGCGGCCAGTGTTGATAGTGAGGCGCACCGCCACACGTTAGTCTATGTGTGGGAAACACTGCTAATCTTGCAGGCTGTCTTCTAATGTGTACATTCCACATGACAAGCATTATTTATGTGTGCAGCTTGGAGTCCAAAACAAATTTCCCTAAAGGGGCAACTATAGTATCGTTACAAATAAGTAGGCTAGTAAATAATACTACTCTACTGGTGCACTTCTTCCTCTGCATTTCTGTTTCCATCAATCTATTTTCAACCTCTCCCACGTCTTTGTCTGAGAGTTTTGTGCCAGGTCAGCCAGCCCCCTGCTCTCAATGCAGCACAGACACACACAAGGACTGAAACTTCCAACAGAGGAATGTGATGTCATTTATTTGTTTTCAAGATTTGTTTATAATAACAATGCAACTTAGGTAATGTGTGCCTGATCGTATTACTTAAGATTAGTGCCCACTTATGTCATCCTTGTCATGTGTGAGCAGAATTATACAGGCTTAAATTCCTCTCAACCCATTTACTCTGTCTTTTTTGAGGCTACGTAATGGAGACTTTTTGTCAGTAGCTGGTCCAGCTGACATGTGCTGGGGCCAACTGGAGGGCCCTGAAGCAGAACAGATATAGCCTTGGTCTGTGCGAGGAATGTCCATATGGAAACATCAATGGGCAGTAACACGATTAGTTTTATCATGTGTTTTCTTAACACTTCACGTAATGTACCAAAGACTAGGACACAGAGCACACACACAGCATTGTGAAAACTATAGTTTGGTAGGCTCGGTGCGTTTCAGGGCTGAACATTTTATTGGTCATCTGGTACGGTTAGCACTCACAATGCATTTTGTCAAGCGCACCAAACATTGTCAACACATTTCACACGGTCGAACCGGTCACTTGTCCATTAACAGAATATCCGAGTGAAACTCGCCAACACTTCCTGGTTTTAGAAATAATGGCGCAACGTCAAATTTATGCAGTATTTGGTTTTCGGGTTTTGCTTTGGTGTTTCTAATATTTTAGAAGAAGGCAAACAATATGATCAGTTTACAAGACAGCGAGTTGTCGAGGATTTCATTTTCGACTGAGGCAAGTGAAGCAGTGGCGATGGAGAAGACGGGCCCTGACGAGAGAGAGATTATGATGTGTTGTCCTTGTTACACAAATGATGAGGTATGGTCATAAAAAGTTATGGATTTGAAAGTTAACATCCGTTTAATTATATACAAGTTTGTAAATTGTGTGCAAGATTGAATTACTTTAAACTGCAAATAAAAAAATAAAAAATCTTGCACTGGTTTTTGGTTCCTATGTTCTAAATTTGGGTTGGATTGCGTTTTCACCTAAAGTCAACCAAACTAGTGCACTTGGAAGCAAACCAAGACCCACGTTTCCAGGCGGAATAGAGTTTGGTTGTTTGGTCCGCACCAGAGTTCAAATGAGCTTTCACACCATCCCAAACCACACAGACTATCCGACCAAATGCGCCAGGTGTGAAAGCACCCTAATTTGTGCAAATCACACTGAACTAACTTAGCCTAAAGTACATCATGTTAGCCTTAAATAAACAATAGCGACAATAGCAAGTTTTGGGAGCAAGTCAGTGATAGTATGCTAAACGGGCAATGCATTGCTGAAGCTTTACTAATGAAGCAGTCAAGAATCAGCACAAAAAAAAAAAAATCTCACACAATGCTCAGGCTTCAGACACATGTATTCTAATCAATCTCAAGTATTTGAAGCAAATACAGACATGACCCCAATAACTCAGCCATCAGACAGCATGATGTCTCATAAGTCAGAGACGCACGTCAACAACAACAGTCAGTGCTAAATCGTAATTCGCACGTTGTAATTCTCCAGGGCTGTTCACATCGTGTTGCAGTGGATCATGATCAATTTGGTTTGTTTTTTTCAAATCGTGTCTGCACTTACAAATCACCCCTGACACACACACATTACTTAAACAGAAACCTTGAAAAAATGAACATGGCACCATAAATCATATGGATGCACTAAATCTGTGTAGGATCAGGGATCATCAGAGAAACATCTAGGGGGTAAAACAGCCCCACTGTACGTCAACACTGACCTGTATGGTCTAAAAGTAGCTTGTACTTGTGAAAATGTGCACTATGCTAAGCAGTACCATCAGCCTGTGCCGTTTGTGTTCAGTAGTACTGAGAAGGAGGCTACATGCAGACAGTAGCTCACTCTGCTTTACTTGCATGTGATAGATTTTTATTGCTTTAGCGGAGGCGGGCCTCCTCCAAAATCAGAAGACACCAATACACCTTTATATAATAAAATCTTTAGAGGAAAAGAGCAGAGGCACTGTTTAACACAGCCAGGGCTTGAAATACCACATACTGTAGATATGCACGGTAGTGCACGTGAAATTTGAGCTGTGCACATAATTCTCAGCTCTAAATACAGGTATTCCACTGTGAGGACCTTTTCCCAATGGTTAATGAACTTGTGACACCGGTATTGACGATTACACCGCAAACGCACCACAACTGTGCCTCTTCCAACTCTCCGGTCATACTTTTGTTGAGCTAGCAGCTACTACCGCACTACTATTTTTTTTTAGGGGGGAATAAACAAGATGTGACATGACCTGTCCTCTGGAGGACATAGCCACACCACCACCGCCGCTCTGTGGATTGTTATTGGGATGATTATCACAGAAGCCTGTCTAAATACACTTAAGATGCGTTGAAAACGCATGAACAGGGCCCTTGACACGTAAGGGCCCTGTTCATGTGGTACAGACATATTAATTGCATTTTGTGTCTGTTAAGAGGCACAAAGGCACTCTAAAACTTGCCCTGACAACTGCCGTTTTAGCTCAGGGGATGCTTGTGCACGTAGCTGCAGCTTCTCCGTGTTGCCTGCACTGATTCGGGTCGGGTTTTTTTTCTATCGAAAGTACTCGCATAGCTATAGCGATCAAGATTAACGTAAAAATTGGCCGGAATTCTCCTTTAAGAGGAAGTGACCGTAAACAGAGCTTTCATTGTGACGGGAAAAAACGGAAGTGGATAAAGTGTTGTATTTTCTGACGTTTGACTGTGTCGGGGTTGAACTAAGTGAGACGTGCAGTGCCGTCTTGGTTCCAGCATTGGAAGCCTGTGTCTTTATTTTCCAGCCAAACCTGAGACTAGACAGTATTAGAAACCCTCGGTTACACTAACATTACATTATCACACCAAGTACTCTCAGTCACTTAGCCTGCAAATTCCTAGCTAGCAGTTACTAGCGTAAACAAATAGGTGCTAACATGTATAGTAGGCTACTTCAGTTGGCTAACTTGAAAAGTCTATGTCTTACCCTTCATGTGACTCAAGAGCGCAGACTCGCCCATTGTGAAAAGCTGCAGGTCTTTTTTGCAATTCGTGGGGTTTGTCCCCGTTTAATCCATAATTTGTATTTTTCATCTTCCAGCCAATGTTCATTTAAACGACAACCTGCCAGCGATATTTCGAATCCCACTATGGCCCCGCCCCCCTACGAAGCAGCTCGATTGGTTGGGGTTAGGCATTTTACCTCAAGTGGTTAAGGTTAGGATAGCCGATTGGTCAGGGGATAGGATCTGAACAGGGAGCGGAATCACATATGGAAACAGACTGGGAGATCGCAGTCACACATGCACAAGCGAGCAGGTTTCATTTTAAGCTCTCCAACATTTTATTTCTCCATTTAATAAACGAACTTGTCGTGAAAGAAATACAGTTACAATTTCAAGCATTTTCAAGCATCTTATCCAAAATGTAAGCACTTGAAAACACAACATCAAAATTCAAGCATTTTCAAGGATTTCAAGCACCCGTACGAACCCTGTTGAATTGCCTTGTTGCTGAAAGGTGCTGTAGAAGTAAAGTTGCCTTGCCTTACAACCTCAGCCTGTCAGTCAGTCATCAGGGCACAGAAGCCACTCTTGTGCCTGCTTGTTTCAGAGGAAGTGTAAAACAACAGCACCGCGACCGCTTTCGGCTCGCCAATAATATCACATCGCAGCAAACGCTGTCTGCGTGAAGTTTTGAAAAACTGTAACCACACTTGAAACCACTTTATCGGCATTGCTGTGACTCACTGTGACTTCAACAAAACTGCAGAGCCGATGTAGTTTACTCCGTCTGCACCTCTGCGCACGTGCGTGCGTGTTTCGGTCGGAGCTCCACTCTCTGTCAATATGCAGAGAGGACAGATAAGCTTGCGCTTACGCACTCAGACGCTTTTGGAACCGAAATTTGGCACCGAAAGTTTTTTTCGTTAAAGTTAATATTTTTGTCATTGAATTATCTCAAGATCAATTTGCTATCATATTTGCTAAAATAACAAATCACACAACTCTTCTGCAATATACAATACTATATTCACATTTTTGGTAACCTTGCCTTTATCAGGGTGGAACAATCATTCAATTGTAAATTGCAATTGAAGAAATTGCTATGCTATTGTAAATCAATGTTTTAGCAGTTAATAACTCTGAATTAAATCTCATTCGATGATAGATTTTGGTCAGATCTAACTTACTAAGTGTGAACCCTGTTATCACAATATGACTATATACTATATGCAATATACTCAGGATATTCATATTAAAACCAGTCAGGTGACAAACGTTTATCCTCCAATACATTTTTCCACGCTATGGGACCATTTGTGAGATTGAGCGGCGAACACTCAGCAGCAGACATGTCAAAGCAAAGAGCCATTTTAATAACACTGAAGGCTGAAGTTAAGCTCTATATTAGCCAACCAACACATTATCCAGCATTGTGTGAGATTATTTATGGGGTAGTTTCTCCATTACAGTGATTTATTAAGTTCTAAGGACATACAATAGGCTACTTTCCACAGAGAAGGGCACCATATTGTCAGGACTAGCCAGCTACTAATGCTTCATGTATCTAACGTCATTACCCATTCAAAACATCTTAAAACAAACTTAATGGAGATGAAATTTAAATCAGCAGTTAATTAGGGCTGACATTGTGATCAAAAGACACACTGAAAACTATGAAAACGACAAATATCAGTCATGGCAGGGCTCCAGACTAACTTTTTTTACTATAGGAGAACTGTAGCCACTAACTGAAAATGTTCTGGAGCACAGGCAGAAAAGTTAGGGGTGCACTTAAATCGACCTGCAACGCAATTTTTTCACATTTTCCCCATTTTAACTGTATTACTGATAAATGCTTTGGTAATAAATACAGACACTACAATCTGCGGTCTTATTTTAGTTCACAGTCACATTTTAATTAAATGGTGCTTAACAAATGTACTTTCAGAAATGTAAACAAAGTCTCATCACTGTCAATGCACTGCATTACTGCATCTGCCTCATACAGGCTCTCCTTCCCTCCTCTATGTCTTTTTTTTTGTGAACACTGAAATATCTAAGGTGATTAAACTTCCATGGAAAGGAGAGTATCTAACTAACTATCTAACACCCAGTGCTGGAAATATTAAATGAGATGAGGAAGCCAGAGAAAGAGGAGCTCACAACACTCAAAAACACACAAGCACTATTTGTTTATAGTAGTTATATATTTGATCACCAACTGTGTATTCAAACTCAAAATTAAAGTAACTTGCTGTTTGCTTATGGCCAGGCAAAGCAGCCTTTATGCATTTCTTTTCAAAGAAGCGGTCTCCACTCTCTGCGGTCACATTTCTACCTCTCTCACCCAAGTGTCTGAAGGGCTTTTTCACACGGGAAGCGATTGTCGCGCCTTGTAATTCATTTTCAATAGGAGGCGAGCGGGCAGGTAAGGGGGCACGGGTAGTTTGACATGCGAAGCGACAAGCGGGCGCAATCCCGTGAAACTGTCGCATTCGTGCTCGTCACACGCACACGCCCGCCGCAAGAGTTGAATTGTGTTAAACTTTTGTCTAGGCGAGCGACGCGCAGTGCAAATCGATGAACGAGAGACGGATTCTCGCTTGTTTGTGAGTTCCCTAAAATATAAAAAAGTTTTCTAAACAGTTATCAGAACATAGACAGTGGGGCTTTTGCCGGATTTATCGGGTAACGTCAGTAATTATGACTATGCTAATTTAGCTAACTTTAGCTATCAACAATAACAGTCCGTGGTTAGGAAAGACTAGGATTACCACCACTTATTATAAATCGACCTGTGATAAGGGATATATGATGCCACAGTCAGCTAATGTCATTCAGTTGTTTGGCAGGGATACAGTAGTGCACAGAATCCCCATGGTTACCACACATTGATCGCCTGCCGTTTAATCGCGCAGTGCTGCCTTTACATGAGGAGCGTAGTAGACCCCACGCAACTACGCAGGCGAAGTGTCGCTCCCCGTGTGAAAAGCCCTTGAGGCAGCGGTACCGCAGCGTGTGGCAAATGTTGCTCTGCTGACTGGAAGTGCTCGCAAGCAGGGTTGAGACCGTAAACAAAGTGGGGGGAAGAGAGAAGGGCTAAGGGTAGGTAACAATTACAGCGCTGTGCAACAGCATGTGCATTTTTTTCGCTCTGGTTGACTTTTACAGATGATAAAAAGTGAAATACACGAATGTAGATCACATCCACACAGTTGACTAATCACTCCCGGACCCTCCCCCCTCTCACACACATTGACCAACTCTGGCAGACTTGCTCTGTCCGCATTTTTCAACATGAAATAAAAAGAAGAAAAAAAGTCGCCAAATTTGCAGGTCGCACATGTGCGAGTAGTTGTACTAAAAACAGCGCTCTCCCTCCCCTATGACGGTGAGCAACTGGAACAGTGACAGGATGTCATCACTTGCGAAGTCAGGGCAACCACATAAACGACAGCGCAAGTACAGCAGTTTCTCAGGCAGAGTGACAAACAGCGACGAAAGCCTCTGTGGCTTATTTACCATGAAAACCCCATAAAATATGACAGCTACAGTAGCTGGGAAAATAGCGTTATGGGCACTGAATTTGCTGAATTAACTGATTATCAAAACCCAGATGAGACAAGAAGCTAACGTTAGCAGTCCCTTTGACTCCCCGCAGCAGGAGACGTGGATTACCCCGACACGCAGTATTAACGTTACTGTTTAAAACGTTTATCAGGTTAGTGGGGATGCATTAATGCTCAAAACCAACGTGAAAAACGTATTAATGTTCACTCAGTATTTTGTTTTGTTAAACTGATGTAAACCGTATGTAAAATGAGCGGTGACGTTAAATCACCTGTTTTACGCAACATTGCTCTAAGGTACCGTCTATGTGCTGGAGCGGTGGTTAGCTAGCAAATAAGCCCACTGACGGCAACGTTGTTCATATTTTGGCACAATGTTGTGTAGTAATGACAGTAGTAGTGGTCGTAGTGAGTGAAAATGTGATCAAAGATGCACATTGCAAAATGTGTTATGTATCTGGAATTGTTCATTAGCTCTGTGCGATATCTGTAAAGCTGAACGGACTAACAGTAGTAAAAGATTTTATTCTGATCCAGAGACTATAAATCCTAGTGGAAACAGTGTGCATGAGAGAGAAAGAGAATGTTAGTATTTTCCTTAAAACCATATGAAATAATTAGCTTGAGTATTGCCGATCTTCTTGTATTATTTTTCACACGCTGTTATACACTTTCCGGGTAAAAACAAGAAAGTAGCTGGTAAAAAAAGTTGAGTGGCTGGTAGATTTTGGAATCCATCAGCCACATTGGCAGGTGAACACAAAAGTTAATTTCCATCCCTGTTGCCAAGTTTTAAACTCCCAAGTTCATGAGTCCACTGCACTCTGTAAAAAAATAACCTTTAGTCTCCTAGGATGGCATGTTACATCTAATGGGAATTACCAATTTGCAAGCCAGAGAGTCAATCTTTCTTAGTAATCACACAAGGATAATCCACCACAACTGGAACTAAGCTTCAGCTGTGTGTCTCAACTGAGAGACTTTTATTGACAAAACAGTCATAGCTGCAGGGTTCGAAATGGAAAAACGTTCAGTAAATGTCCTACTGTGAATCTTCCTTGTGATTTAAGGTCTCCCCAGATTTCTTTTGTTATAATGGTGCTGTATATAGGAGGTTATAACCAATATATTTTACAACAATCAAAGTAATGAGCTTAAAACATGATATTTTATAATTCATTCACTTGACAACTACCTGGCCAGTTTCCAACTAACTGTCTAAAAACAACGCAGTTAAAAAAAGAACCTCCTTAGGAAATAAATGTATCATTCAAAAACTCAGCTAAGCTACTTTATCAGGTATGTGTGGTGTACCAGCCTGGTAACATAAGTAAACTTTGCAACAGTCATCACATCTTGATTTAAAAATTGCTAAATTCTGATTGAAGATAATATTTAAAGAAATATGGGAACTAAGGAGGAAGATAACACTTCTGCTACACAAATGTATAATAAATTAATAAATTCACTCAGAGTGTGTGTGTGTGTGTGTGTGTGTGTGTGTGTGTGTGTGTGTGTGTGTGTGTGTGTGTGTGTGTGTTGCCCCTTGGGAGCTCCAAAACAGGGCTAATGAAGCTAGGCAGAATGACTACTGAGCTCAGTTTAGGAAACCCCCCCACTGGTGCATCCAGCAGACCAAGCTGTAAAAACTAAAGAGGGTCAGGACCTACATTAGTGACAGGGCTGAGGGCAATATCACACACAAAACCGATAAACGTCCACCTTAACCAACATAGCCGTCTTATACCGACTGCATAATGACTTGCACCTTACTACGCGCTATGTGAGTAACTCATCCAAAGTGACTTTTTATGCTTCAAGTCAACAAAAATTTAACCTGCAACAATATTAATAAACGATTAATAATTTGTCATCTTTTAAGCAAAAAATTCACTGGTTTCACGATCTCAAACGTAAATATTTGCTGGTTTTCAGTCTTCAATGAGAGAAATACAAGAAAGACATTGTACGTTAAGAAGCAGTTGGCAACAAAAGAGTCATTTCCTAACAACAACTGAGCCAAAAATCACAATATCACAATATGATAATAATCAAAGACAAAACAGACATTTCTAGTTTCACATGATATCTTTAATATTTATCAATATAAATCACCCAGAATGTTGAATAATATACTGTAACCCTATTTTCCACTGGGCGCGTCTGCGCTGCGTTCCGGAGGCGTCGTGACCCCCGCAAGCAATCGCTGCCATTCAAGTCAATGCTTGATAATCCACCAGCCGCGCCACGGCGCGTCCCAGAAGCATGCGTGAAGCGGCTCTCCGCTCCGCTAAAGATACGCCAGGGCTATTTTCACACGAGCCGTTGGGACTGCTGGGCAGGAAGTGAAACAGCAAGACTATCCAGTCAATTTACCAAAAGACACCCCCCAATATCATTTGTATCTCCTTTACCACACAACAAGCAATTCATCTTGGACGTTGAAAAACATAATACGATATCACAGATCCTTTTTATAAGGACAACACCAGAAAAGAGAAAGCATGGAGTTTAATTGCAGAAGTGCTTGTAGTGGAAGGTAGATACTAGCTTAATAAACACGCAATTGTTCTGTAAAGTACTTGTAGAGACAATAAAATCTGCGAGTTGGGCAGCAAGATGCTCCGCTTCTGAGACGCTCCTGGTGTGGCACGCAGCCGGAATGCAGCACAGATGCGCCTAGTGGAGAATCGGAGTAAGAATGCTATGTGTGTCATGTAGTATGTGCTCACAGTTACCCTTAAGACAGTGTTATGAATAATATGCTGCCCTCTTTATTAATGCTATAAACTACAGCAGCATTTTGTTGCAACTAGTTTGTATGCTAAAGATGACCACTTCCCGGAAACATACAGTATAGTAACTGCTCAAAAGATGTGTCTATGGTTCACTTAAAAAGACAGCATAATCAGCATAACTGCGACATCATCAGAGCAGTATTGTCTGCTTTGTTTTTAGTAAAACAAGTATTGGGAATGACACTTAACCAAAGCATTTCTGAAAATCCCAAATTAATCTGTCTTTCCTGTTGTCACTGGAGGTCACATAGGCATGGTGATTTGTTTTTTTGAAGGAATGGTAGTATTGTTTGTTGGTCCTTGTCAGTACCTTTCCTTAAAATACAAGCCAATTTGGTGAAAATATAAGTTTTGTTTTGGTATTAACAACAGCAATCTAACTTTGCTTAGAGTTTTGCTTCTCAAGGACAAATGAATTGCAGACATAAAAAAAAAAGCAATGCTTTCCGCAATATCGATGTACCAGCCACGTGAAAGGACACACCACTAGCACATGAATCTGCCTTTTTCTGCTTGTTACAGAGCATTCAACAGCTTACTGCACCAAACTGAAACCCTGCAGCCTGCCTCTCCTGTTCTCTCCTCTTGGACCAGAGCCCAAAGGCAGCCAAGCACACACGCCGTATTCAAGAGTGCACACACACACACACACACACACACACACACACACACACACACACACAGATTCTGACCCACAACAATCAGCATGAACACCCACACACATTTAAATGACACTGTAACACATTTGGTCAGTTCGGCACAGATGACTGTCCCAACCCCTCAGCAACAGACCGAGAAAAAACACACACACACACACACACACACACACACACACACACACACACACACACACACACACACACACACACACTTCAGGGTGTCGCTGGCTGTGGCAACTGCAACAGATGGAACTGCAGCAGCAGCGGGGCAGCTAAGGTGAAAAGGAATCAAACCTCCTGTGTTAATGGCATAAAATATCTGCGTGAGCCGGCACAAGTCTTTCACCCTGGCTGTTTTAAGGTGGTTCTTTATAAATCCTACAGCATGGCCAAGTCTCTGGCAAGAATTCAAAATGACAGAGCATGCATAAAACATGACAGGCATTCAGACAGAGGAGAGTAATGGAGTAGAAGCAGAAAAGGAAAAGAGAAAGGGCAAAATACATGCCAGTGTAATAAGGTATGCAAAGACTGTTTTCAATGCGGCAGCAGCACTATCAACCATACTAACAGCTCTGAGACAGAGAGATCTGGAGAGGTAGATATGCTACCTCGCTAGCATAATTTGTGACTACGTTAAATTATGCTGTATGCAGATAGTATGGCATTTGATCCCCGGCAGGAACAGACAAGCATGAGCATCCCGACTCTCAATGACAGAGCGTAGTGAGATGAGGCAGGAAGAGAAAGGGGTGAGAGAGAGGAAGAGAGAGAGATAGATAGTAAAGACACATAGCCTCAGACCTAGCGAAGATGCTCTTAAAACACCCACCTTAGTCTGCTGCTGATTCCCGACGCAGTGAGCACAACCAGGGATAAATGCTGTATACGATGGAGGACCAGCAACCAATATCCAAGAGATTGAGCAGAGAGAGGAAGAATGATACGAGACTGGCGAATGTGAGAGCCTGTGAAGATTATGTGACTGAGCAAGATGAGCATGTATGTCTGACATGAGAAAGACAGAAATACAAAAAGACAGGAAAAAAGAGACACAAGACAGACAGAACAGGGATGGGGAACAGGGAGAAAGAAAGAAAGAGATGGAAAGAGGAGACAGAATAAATGGGTGAGCTTGGAGAGTCACTGAGCAGAGCAGATGCATTAAAAGGAAATGCCCCTCCTTCACACACACACACACACACACACACACACACACACACACACTCTAGAGCTGTCAATCTTCCTCTACAATACTATTCGAATTCCATTTGATATTTTTTTAATAATCAAATAATATTTGAATATTTAATGCTCAATTGCAGCCTGTTAAATAATATGTAGTACACTACTCAGGCTCATGCATTGTCAATGCCTCTATAAGCATGTGGTTGTTGTTACACGTTCTGTCCACTAGAGGGACTTCCAACATTAGCCTGGCCTTGAGGCGACCTGCACGCAACTTTGTTTACATTCATTTTCCACCACGAGCACACAGCGACAAACACAAATCAACAGAGAACTCTGTAATGAAACATTATCTAACAAGTGTAGTGAAGCGGCTCTGTTGTAAAGGCTAACGGTGCTCGGTTAGCACAATGATATCATGTTAGAAAGCACAGCCGAAATGATTTGTCATAAACTAGCTAGGTAAGAAACATACGATGCTAAGTGCATTAATAACCAAGCCAAACAGGGCTGTCACTACTATTTTAGTGATTTATAAGCAACCTGTTTCCAGCAGATTGTCACGTTACTGAGAATACAGCTGTAAGAAGGTAATATATATATGACGTGGAAGCTAACTGACAGCTGTAGGGCAGTTAACTTTAGCTTTCTCCATGAAGCTCCCAGCTAACGTTACTATACCTCGCGACGCAGTTAGGAAACCAGAACGAGCTAACTATTGATAACATAAGCATTTTGGCTCGGTGGATGCCGATTTTAAAGTCATGTTAAAACTATTTCCCGTCCTTCTTACGATTTCCAGCCGCAGCCTGTCACTCCCCCGTGTACTAACGTTACTCGGTACGCAACGTTAGCTCCGTAATGTTGTACTAATGTTACTTGGTACGTAACGTTAGCTTAGACCTCACAATGCCTTGTGTTTCTCACTCCGGCTAAATTATTGTTCATACGACATGACATGAATCACACATGCGGGTAGGCCAAAGCGAGAAGAGGATGATTAGCTAACGTTTATTATATATAACGTATATTTATAATTAAAAAAAGTCACATTCGAATAGTAATTTCAGCATTCGAATAGTATTGATTTTTTTACTATTCGAATTATATTCGAATTTCGGTATTCGTTCCAACAACCCTAACACACACACACACACACACACACACATTCAGTGACTCAAAGTGAGCTGTAAATGGTGAAAGAGATATAGGGTGGGCCAGAGGAAAGCAAGCAAAAAACATGTATGTTCATTTTAAAATTCAATGACAAGGCACTAGGAGATTTGTGGTTTCTACTGAAAGTGGCTCGAAGTTGATTGGCTGCATAGCAAAAGAACACAGCTCAGCAAGCTGACTATAGCTGAGAGGAGGGAGGTTCAATATGTTGAAAGCTCTCTGGTATGCAGCTCTACGTAAATCCTATTCCCTATTATGACAAAAGGTAAAATGAACATGCACAGTATGTAATCTACACTGCACCCAAAGAAATCTGTCAGGATATGATTCAAGCTCCGACGAGTAGCTCCTTAAATGCTGCAGAGTCTTTGAGCATGGCATAAAATCCCTATCAAGTCCAGGTCTGCTCACTGGCAGTTTTCTTTGCGGAATTGGGGGGGGGGGTCAAGTGAGAGGATTACTTACAAAAATCAATAACTTGTTACATAATACATACTACTATATATCAAACCCAATTCACCCTTCTATGCATAAGAAGCCTGATTCACTCTCCCTATTATAGTTTGAATTTTTAAAAAGGGAAAGATTTAAGATACCAATCGTATTTCCTGCTAACTTCCTATCTCCAGCAATTCAAAAAGGTGCTATAATGTATGTGAAACTGATCCCACCTTGCTTATAGTAGTTGCACAAACCAATGGGCCATGAAACCCCCGCTCTCAAAAAGCAGGGATTGAAAATCCACTTAATAATAATACATTTTATTTATATAGCGCTTTACATGGTACTCAAAGACACTTAGTACTTAATGTTATTGATGTTTTAAACAACATTTATGAAACCGACTACCTCACTTAGATTTAAGCTTAAAAGCAAAGGAAAGACTGTGTTGGACAGGAATTAAAGTGAAGATAAATGTATGTCCCGTTTTTTGGTATTTGTGTCATTGTGGTTATTAGCAACCCTAGCTGCACCTAGTGCTGGTAGAAGGTTGATGGTGAAGAGTGCAGGGAATTCCAGATTTGTTCAAATTTGGTTTTTAGTAGATTGCTTTGGGCATCAGATAACTGAACAGGTGGCTGAGCAGGTAGTTGGACTCAGAGATGACACCTTCAAGTGGAACACAGCCCAAGTCGCATCATGTGTCTCTGACAGCTTGAGCCAAGGAAATATTTAGCAGTATGGTATCAGTGTATAGATGAGTTAGTGCTTAGGCAAGACAATTGAAAGGTGTAGTAGTTTTTAATTTTTCAAGACATTAGGAGCACAGCCAGTCTGAACTTAGATAATTAAACACACTCAGCAAAGAAAAAAGTAATTTATCTCAAATCATGTGTGAGATAGTATGCAGTAATGATGATGTGCCTGGTTGTTTGCAAACATTTTCAGCTAAATGTGTGTATATATATATATATATATATATATATATATATATATATATATATATATATATATATATATATATATATTTATATTTATATATATATATATTTATTTATTTATTTATTTATTTATTTATTTATTAGGGCTGAAACGATTCCTCGAGTAACTCGAATAATTTGATTACTAAAAATCCTCGATGCAAAATGATTTGCCTCGAAGCTTTGTTTAATTAATGTTACCAACGTTGTATCGCTCACGGTGTTTCCGCACGGAGGATTATTACTGTCGCACACCGGGCTGATGCTGCTTGAAACACATGCCATGAAGACTGATTACAAAATGAAGAAAGAGCGTAAGGGGCTAAGAGAAGTGACAGAAGTGACCAGTTTGGAATCAGTTCAAACGTAATTAAAACGAAAACTCTGTACAGTGTGTCTACTGCAAAATCAAACGAGCTTACCACAATAATAGCACAACATCAATTCTTCAGCATCTCATCTGAAAACATTGAGTCTAACTTAATCATCCATTCGACAAAGCGGACCCGACAAAAGTAAATCACAGAGTCGTATGGACGATGAAATTACACCAAACACAACAACTACCAAAATCAAAGACAAGAAAATACGTAGTGGTGACCACAATTTGATCTAAAGAGCCGACTTGTTGACTATCCCTTCGGAAAAACAGCTGATTTCTAGGGTGTCCTAGAAAATGACCGAAATCCTCACAGGAATATACAGTTTAATGAACCTGCCAGCAAGAGGGCCAGTTGCAAGACTTATTATTCAGCCCTAACATGAAAATGATTATCTCGACATGTGGAAAAAAAAAGTCAGTTAAAAAAGGATTCGATTGAAAACCAGAACAATGAGTGTAAAAAAAAAAAAAAAAAAAACTAGCAGGATAAGTCTATTATTGTATATTTCTCTTTTTTCGAGCTAATGTGTTACATGTATGTCCAAAAAACATGGATACATCATTTTAAAGATTCCTCAGAGGATAGAAAGTCTCTCTCTCTCTCTCTCTCTCTCTCTCTCTCTCTCTCTCTCTCTCTCTCTCTCTCTCTCTCTCTCTTTTTACTTTATTGTCAGTAGGGTGTTCAGATTCAGTTTCCTTTAGATCTGTATTAGTGTGTGTGATGCATAGAGCCTGAGGGGACAGCTACAGCTTCAGTGTTGCGCACCACTGTCCCTTCTCTATGAGCTCAAACTCAGTCACGGCATCTCCAGCTTCTGCTTCGAGCCAGACTATGGCTCCACAGCTTGAGTCGCTCCTCTCCAATTATGACACCAAGCATGGCGGGGCGTCTGCCAGACAGTCTGATGGAGCCACAGCAAGAGATCTTCACCCACACTCACAATAATAACTACACTTTAAGAGTTTCCTACAGTTGAAGGCAAACCACACCATGTCCATTCAGTCATCCCAAACAAACAAAAAATACAAGCATTTAATGTTGCCTTGTATGAAATAGATAAAATGATGCTGGGTAATTAATTTTGCACCATCTGTAACTGGTGGCCAACACAGAAAAAAAATGCACATGACTAGGAACACCCCTACAACATCCACTGTTTCACAGTAAACACACTCCCGATTATCGCCTTCCAAAATGTCCTACCTATGACTCCATGTTCATACTAAATAGCTGAGGGTTGGCTCTGTGGTACCTATGTTTAATGCCACAGGCCTGTAGTCTGTGTGACACTCTGGAGTAGTGGTTTCCCTAGGTTGACTTCTTTAGCCTGGCGCTGGCAGAGAACGGAACCACACCTCACTACCGAGCCCATTTGTACCCATTAGACTACCGACAACGTTCTGACTGACTTTAGCAGTTTAAATAACACACTCAACTGTCCTGCTGTTATTACAGACATGTGAACTAACCACAGACAGTTGCCTCGTTAATGGACTCTAGGCAGTGCGTTGCTGCAGTTCACAGTAGCCTACAGCGCTGCCGTATGAATATAGGGAAAACACTTTTCTGGACTGTCAGGGGTTTCTGTTGGCCTGGCGACCCGCCAGGCTTGTGCAATTATAGGTGAAACACTGCTGGAGCTTTGCCAGACAGTTGCATAAGGGAACGGTGATCCTCCTGTGATTATGCCAGGTGCGTGAGTGGTTGCCCTCCTCAATACCAGCTGAAAGGTTTAAGAAACAACGAGCCATTACGTTTAACCCAAACCTTCCTGATGCCATTGCGAGGTATGGGTTGAGGCCCTAAAAGCATACAACAATGTCATTTCATCACAAAACATGTACATCAACCTCCATCCTTCCTCTCTCTACACTCAACTATGCCTGATCCAGGTCAGGGTGTGAACAGAAAGATAATAAAGACCAATTGAAATGGTCCAAGCCAACCTGCAGGATCTTTATCCTGACCCATCAGAATCGCCCGATTTATTGCTACACACTACTTTTCCGAAAGTCTGCAATCATTCAAGGAGATGAGGAGAATTTATTTCAACTTAAATGTATTTAACACGATTGCATTTGTTCTACAGCACAACGTGGTATCATGACTTCGCGTAAACATACACGCCGACTTTCTTAAGCCAAGTGGCGTGTTATCTGTACACATTTTGAGCTATCCGCGTGTATGTCCACGCCGTATACAGCGGACGTAAACATACACGCCACGTGGCATGTTATCGCCGTCTTGCCGTGTTATCGTGAGAACAACGTGTTATCGCGAGAAGAAAGCTACGGTTGAGTTTAGGAAAAGAAGAACCGGTTGGGTTTAGGAAAAGAATAAAGCGACGGTTGAGTTTAGGAAAAGAAGAACGGGGTTGGGTTTAAGAAAAAAACAATGGGGTTGGCTTTACACAAACAAGAAAGCGAGGAAACGCCACACGCGGGAAGGGATCGCCGCTCTCCTGTGTTTTCGCCCTTTCATACTACTCCCTACGGCGTAAATTCACACGCAAACGCAAGGTAATGTAAGTCAATGGAGGCCAAACGGCACGCTAAAAAGCGAGTATGCGTCTTTATAACACACCAATAATGGCATACGAATTAGCGTGTCATACATACGCCATTTCATGAGATCAGTCTGTACAGCAGAAAGCTTTCGTGCAAGATGCTGACCCTCACACTGCTACCTCCTACCAGTAGCAGAAACAAATCACACACTCATGTGAATCACACACGTTAGATGTTGACTTTATTCATTGAAAGTCGGCTAGTACTTGTCATGGTTATTGTTGTAGAATACATGACATTTTATAACACAATTTTTAAGCAATTAATGCCAAATTGTTGGCTTTTATATTTACATGACCTTATTGTTGTACCTCTACAAATATGAAGACAACCAGTAATAGACAAAACAGAATAAGCTTGCAAATTATTATCAATCTACATACAACACTTAACACAACAGCATACATGCAGTTGCATACACTTTCAGCCTGATATTGAGTTGATTCTCAGGTCCACTGGGTATTGCTGATGCTGAGGAGAAGGCCATTAGGCTTTTAGTACTACGGTCTCTGCACGGTCTCCCTGGAATTTCCAGAGAGAACACAGCAAGTGACAGGCATTTGTACACAAAATTACAGGCTCAGAGGAATTAGTCTGTGACTTATTGTAAAACACAAAAAGCCACACAATCCTGGATCAGCTCCTGAGTGTAAATCAGTACAGTATTGACTGATGTTTCAGACTGACAACAGAAGAAGGTGATATTGCTATAATTTTGGAAAGCTGTGGTAGGCAGGCACTTTATTTTTGGTGTTGTTGGGCAAGAATTCCATAATAATCTTTCAGCATATTGTAATGTAAGTGATCTAAAAGAAAACTAGACTTTTGCACCTCCTCTTGGCTCTGTATTCAGGCTTCAGAAAATATGTCCATCACAGGAGACTTTGGTCAATCACAGGTCATTTCACACACACAGAGAGAGAGAGAGAGAGAGAGAGAGAGAGAGAGAGAGAGAGAGAGAGAGAGAGAGAGAGAGAGAGAGAGAGAGAGAGAGAGAGAGAGAGAGAGAGAGAGAGTTCCTATTGGCTGTTCTGAGCATGCATTGCCCATGCGACAGAGAGGGTAGAGGGAGAGCTGCAGGAAAACATCTCACTCTACTTCAAATCTGGCGGGGGTTTTTTTGCTTTCTTCCCACTGCAGCTTTAATATTAATACACAGCTAATCTAAAGACATGGAAGGGAAAAGCCTTGGGCTAATCTCACATATCAAATCTGAAGTTCATAGTGGTTATGCCATAGAAATTTAACCTAGATGCACTGCAAAAATCCTCAAATTAACTTAATGTTAAACAGTACTAAGTCCCACCCAACTGCAGAAATACAGTACGTCGGCAGGATAGGAAAGCAGCAAATATTGGCTTCAGCTTTTAAAAAAAAAAAAAAAAAAAAAAAAAACATATGCGTGGATCGTTTTTTCTTGACAACACAGTGTATGATTGATTACAATTATTCCAGGACTTCAGCAAACAGTTGATGCTGCACAACTAGCAGATCACCATGGGACTGCACAGCATCTGCACTCGTGTGTGTATTTGCTTACCTTTGATAACATACAGCAGACAAGCACTTTGACGGTTATTCCAGACAACAAACAAGCTGATTAAGGTAATAATCTTCCTGTTTTGGTTTAGGGTCCTCTTTTATATGTCAGATCAGACCTTCTTACTTCTGCTAATTGTACCTGACCTACGGACAAACGGAATAAAATGCAGAAAGTGTCATGTGCATCGTTGACTTCTGCATGATTACTTTAATGAAGTCGGTGCTAATACCGATCCATTTATGGCCATTACCAATACATAAAAACATACTTGTAGATTTATGAAGATTTAAAGCTTGTATAGAGGCCTACTTGTCCCCACATAAAGCCCTGCAGACATATTCTGTTTATGGAAACACTAATTGCAAGAGCAAGTGCAGATAACCTAATAACAGAATTATGTGAAGAAGTGTAACTTTGGACAGCCGAGTTCAGCATTTCTCATTAACCTTTGCATTTAAAAATGTTCTCGATAAAAGTCTAAAGTATCTATGAAATCACCTAGTCATATGCTCTTCTAAAAATAAACTAACACAAATTAAGTGTGTACTTTTTGCTAAACAATGTCTCTGGCAAACAAGTCCCCCAGAGTAATTAATTGGGGTAAAATTGTTGCTGAAGACAAATAAAGTTTCCTCCCCGTCTCCTTAAATACCTTAGGCAGCAATATCAACATTCAACAGCATCATTCACAAAGTCACTTTTTTTGTGAATATGTTGAAAGAGTTAATCATGCAAACTTTCAAGCCCAATTTGGCATTAAATGTCTATTTTATTATAGGTTAAGTATAGTAATCACTGACCTAATAGTGGTTCCAAATTCTACTATAACCAAGAGCTATAATTATTAATAAATCAGATTCCATATTAGGTGAAGTGCCAAAGATCGACAAATCTATCCACTCGTTGCTGATGAAATGTTGACACAAAAAAATCCTAATTGTTTGAAAATTGTCTTACCTTTCGAAATGCATTTGCCAAAGTGACTCAGGCAAACAAATTCTTTGTTGTCTGCAGGCCAGTTCAAGTGGCGGATCTAATCAGGAGATGCAAAGTGCAGCTCTCTAATTGCATCATTAGCTAAACCAATGACTCAGTCACAGTGACTTCAGCCTTCACCTCCCCCCACCATTCCCTCCTCTGCCCCATCCAGAAATAGGGAGTCAAGCCTCAAGCTCTTTACTGTACAGCTGCTCAAGCTGAATAATTCTAACATGTTATGTGCAACAGCGTAAAATGCTAGCGTTCCAGAAATATCCAACTGAAAAACATAGCATTAATGAGGGTGTGCTATAAACATGTCATCAAGACACTATTAATGTTTGTCTTCCAGGGAGTGGTAACGGTTAGTACTTCATTTCGAAAAACAGAAATAAAAACATATCAACTCAGGCACACAATGTAGTGATGTTGCCTCAACATGACAGGTATTGCCCCATCGGAAATGTGCAGAGTACCCAGAGGTAACAGTCATACGCATGCACACATTCATGATTTTGAAGATTTGGATTTTGATGTGATTTCAACAGTAAACAATGCTCTCTTGATGCACTGTCTGTAATGGGACAGGGCCTCGCAGTCTTGTTTGGCTCACTTGGTTGTACAATTAAAAAAAGCCACTTGGGCCGCATTTCCACCTGGTACAAAAATCTGATCTAAGTGCTCCGATCACAAGTGGACAGCTCTAAGTACATGCGTTCCCACATGGCAGCAGAGGGTGTCTCCAAATGTATCTTGAGTGACCACTTGTGACCGGATCTTACTTCCCTGCTCTATATGCAAATAAATACGTATATCATTTTAGTTTACCCATAGTACGTCGGTAGTCATAGGGCTCGGCAGTGTGAGCGTTTCACTCGCATTTGCGACTAAAAATAGATGTGTGCAAACTGTAAAATGTTTTTAGAAGCACGTGTGTGAACAACCTAACGTTAAGGTATTTTTACACTTGTCGTTTTTTGCAAATGCGGCAGCCAGTAGCTCCCATGAACTTTGTGACATTTAGGGCTGGTCCGAATACCATTTTTTGAGCTTCGAAGCTTCAGTAGTAATGAGCATCGAATATTCGAAGCTTCGGCGAGAGGACATATTATTATCTCTCTATAAATTGCAGGAACGTCTTTCTGTCTGTCTGGGTTTTATGCGAATATCTCTCAAACCGTTAGTCCGATGGATTTCAAACTTGACATGTGTCTTGCTACGGGTGCCAAGTTTGACGTTGTTTGGATTATAAATGCAAAAGATATCGTTAAATATATAAATCGCTAAAAGAAGCACACATTGGCTTTTGCCGCTGTCCACTCCCCCTCTCACCCTGAGGACCAGAGACAGAGAGCAGCGGAGCTTTGGCAGCTAAAATGTGGCATACACCTCAGACCCACAAAAATGGGCAAAGTTGCACTACTTTGGACTGTCTTTGACTTTGAATAAACAAATGACAATTTCTGAATTTAAGGACGTATCAGAATCCCACACATGCAAAGCACAACCAGCTACAGACAACAAGTGCAGACAGAGCATGATGCCACTTATAGGCAGGCTATTTATCTTATAAAGCGAGACCTCTCTCTCTCTGATTACATTTTTAAAAATGTAAACGAGAGTATTATATTTCGAACATATTCAAGCGCGAATGAGAACCGTTTGGAGGGGGATGCCAGGTTGTGCAAAAAAAAAAAAGAATATTCAAATGTCAAATTTTCAAATCGAATACCAACCCACCGAACGAATATTCGAATATTCGGGTCCAGCCCTAGTGACATTTTAGTTTTAATTTGTTGTCTTTCTGTCTTTGTTACCGGAGCGATTCCGGAGCGCTTCCAGCTCGTCATTATAGGCTATCATATTGCAGCGAGCCTGCAACTGCAGCGTTGTCTGCGTGGGGTTTTGAAAAGTAACCACAGTTGCAACCGCTTTATCGGCAATGCTATCCCTGTTAACTGAATTGAACTGCAGAGTAGGGCTGCACGATATGAGGAAAATGTCTAATTGCGCTTATTTTGACACATATTACGATTGCGATGATTCACGATATTGAAGGGAATGATCATTTGTGTATCATTATTCTCATTTTCATTTAAACATTAAAATTAAAAATGATTATAGTGTGATTTTTGCAAGGATCTGTAGCAAACAGATTTTTTTCATTAGTCTGTAGGATACGAATTGTAGGCCCAGGACATCTCTGCAGCGCCACAATACTTAATTCAGAATGGTTTGACACATATTGTATTTTGCCTTTAACAAATATTGCACCACCCTGCGATTTGGATATTGCACTAGTCCATATTACAATTTCGATACAATTGCAATTAATTGTGCAGCCCTACTGCAGAGTGGAGGTCTCTCTGCCGTCCCCCGTACACGTAAAGCCGTATACACATACGTTTGCGGCAAAACTGCTCTGCGCTGGCTGTGCCATTGTTTTCCTATGGGGAGAGCGGTGGAGACAGAGGAAGCGCTACCCTCGGCATCGCGCACCGCTTGGAATTGCCATTTCCGATCAGTGCATAACGGCCATGAGCGATTTGAGACAACATTACTCTGTTGAAATTTACGCACTAAACAAGTGTGTACATACAGTGTACTACATGTAAGTGTACTATTCTATTTCATGTTTGCTTATAGAAGTCGTGTTAGGTAACTGCTGACGAGTACCCATTTCCTGATTTTGCTGCTTTAAAAAAAAATAACAGGGGACTTTCATTGTGAAAAATTTGAATTAAATGAAACCGTTCCACCTAGGGCTGTCCCAAACAATTATTTTTTAAACGATTAATCTAGCGATTATTTTTTCCGATTAGTCGATTAATCTAACGATACATTTTTCGATTAATCTAATGATTAATTTTTCAATTAGCAATTATTTTCCCATTGCTCAATTATTAACAATTTACACAAAACAAATTTCAATAAGGTTCAAATCTCTATTTATTAAAATTGTTTAAGTAAAATTAATTTTTAGTGCAACCTGAAGCCAGATGTAGGCTATCAATCCAACAACAAAATAAATTCACTTTCAGGAGGAATACAAAAATAAAAACTTATAGTAAACAGAGCAAGTGCAAAAAGAGTAGCCTGTATTTGCTTTTTTTTTAACAGTAGGTAAAATAATGAATAAACTCTTGTTTAACATCCAAGCTCTTCTCCCTTTAATTTAACTTTAATTATTTGTATCTAAAGGCTGGTGAAGCACTGTAGGGAGAAGTTTGACAGTTTTTTTGTCTTGTTCCAGTGACTGGTGATGGCGTCAGATATGCGTTAGCATGTTAGATGTATTTCCACTCACATACCCAACAACTGCTGAACAACGCCGACACACAGCACGACAAACCATTTACGAATGTGGTCAGAGTGATCGGATCTCAATGCGTCCTGGATGCATCCCACCTCTTAGAGCTGTCCACTTGTGATCAGATCACTCAGATTAGATTTCATACCAGGTGGAAATGGGATTTTGAGTTGCCCTCTTATTTTAGAAGACCCCTGACTTGCTGTGGTTCTGCCTGCATGACTAAGAGACGGTTTCCCAGCAACTGAAAATGCAGTCTACCAGAAAAGAACTTTCTTGTGTTTCCTGTCTCTGTAAAGAGAAAGAGGTGATGGTAACACCTCTGGTATTTCCTGTTATAAGGGCTCAAACGCAAAAGAGAGCACAATCTTGACGGGTCTAGTGTCAATGAAGATCTCTCAACGGTGAAGCCAATTGCTATGCTCTGCTTAGATTAACGAGAAACACGGCTGTCCATGTCTTATGAGGATAAGTCATTCAAATAATGACAGCTATAGCAACGTGACCTTAACTTCAGCATTATGACATTTCCCGTGGTCGGGTTTTTATTTACATTGCATGCACAAAAGATCTTTCTAGTTTTCGTATTTAGTTAGTTGCACGTGTTTGACAGCGCTTTTTCTCGTTGTCACAGTGATGTCTCTGATTGATAGATGGAGTAAATAACCTGGCCTCTGCCGCACTTTGTTAGCTACAGTCAGTGTACGCAGCACAGCCTGACTGCAGCTGCTGATAGAGAGCTTCTGGAACGGACGTCTCCACATCGGGTCACATATGCGGAACGATCTCTCAACGTTAAATATACGGTGTTCCAAGTGATTTTACTAGTGTCCTAAACGCGTCTTTTAATTGTGATTATGTAAACGTTACCTCAGGCTAACATTAGTATATTTGATTTGAGACGCTGATGCCAATCCATTACGCCATGGATTGCAGCGAAGTTGAGGCTCAGGCTCACAATTCAGCACAATCAGCAAGATAATCACAGCTAACAAAAACAATTCCTAATCATGTAACTTATATGTGTTGCTGTCGTGTTATTCCCTTTACAACGTTATGTTCATTTCGACACCATCAGTAGCTAGTTACCGTGATTAGCGTCGCGTAAACTGTTCTGCCAACATAAATAATAAGACACGAACGCTATTAACGCCATTTCGGAATAACATCACCGTTGGTAGAGTGAAGATAACCCGCACAACACTCAGTCATTGGAGAAAGCACAAATGCTCTT
Source organism: Sander lucioperca (assembly GCF_008315115.2). Classification (NCBI taxonomy): domain Eukaryota; kingdom Metazoa; phylum Chordata; class Actinopteri; order Perciformes; family Percidae; genus Sander; species Sander lucioperca. Next base: position 6,503,611 of record NC_050178.1, on the reverse strand, counting down.
ACCTTCGCCGAAATTCTTCTCTTTTCACTGTGAAGACCCTCTGGATTTTGTTGCTTTGACACAACTACCACGCGCTGCACCAGAGCCCCGCCCTGCTGGCTGCGGGCGAGCTGCCGTTCGTCAATTAGAATACAACTGCAGCCGGGGCGAAGCTTCTCATTGGCCAGACCACATGTCAATCTATTCGGATTCTGCTTCCCGCGTTCGTTCTCTTAGTACATCCATGGTTCTAGCACTGAATTTCGCGACACAGAGCGTCCCAGAAGCGGCTAGAAAGGAACAAAACCGCGGCGCATCTGCACCTGGTGGAATACGCCGGCAAGTACCGCTCACAAAACATTACATGATACAGCCTATATTTATGTGAAAACAACTCACAGTAACCTCCGGTTTATAACAATACCTGGAGTAAGACATACACCGTTTTATCAAATTAATATTTAATGTCAATTGAAACAATAAAAGCTGTCAAAAATAATGAGCAACTTGTGGTAAAACTACAATGTGACAAAATCAATTTCATTTCATTTGGAAAGCCTGTGAATCCATATTTTATTTCTTTGTTAAAAAACAAATGGGTGCCGTTCATTGTCAACCGAGAAAGACAATAACCTGTCAGAACAGAAACATCTTTATGGTATATCCCCCTGGGGAGAATGATTTGTCACTTGACTGTGACTCTTTGTGCCAGCTACATTGGATTAGCTGTCTCAGTAGTGCAAGTCTTGTATAGAGGGAGGTGCTGCTTGCAGGATGTAAGTGAACACGGCTACAGTCAGTCTTTCATAATGAGAGGAGCCTTGACTTGAGCTGCAACCTCAGCCCCCATAAGTTCCTCTACAATCGTCAGGGCAAACTCGAAACTGGTTCCTGGCCCACGGCTGGTGATGTAATGTCCATCCTTCTGTACTCGAGCCTCTGAATATTTATAGTGGTCTAAAAAAAGACAGAGCCATACCATAAGGATGATCACAATATGAAAACTTTAAGCTACAGATTGAAAGCCACACCATACATCACACTGTAATATATGCACTTAGGTACCACCATTTTAACTGACCCAGTTCTAGTATGTTCTGCCAAATTCCTGCATCTGCTTTCACCTGGGTGGTGTGTTCTACTCTACTGCATAGTGACATGATATTCCAGTGGCATGAAAGAGCTACAACAGCACCATCTACTGCCTTTTACAAATAATTACAAGGGCCTCCTGTTCTGAGTTAGAGCTGCAAATGTTAGTCACTAGCTGTACATTTAACACATTTTCCACACGTTTGTTTGCATGAAGTGTTTTTTTTACCTCCAACCATCATCTTCTCCTTCATGGCAGGATGTGTAGTGACTGTGCTGCCGTACCCGATGCCATGTGCCAGAAGAGCAGTGGGACCTGCAGAAGAGCAAAGTCGTTTAAGGTTCATTTAACAGCTTCCTGTGATAAAGTAACACTTGTTCTGCTGCTTGTGTGTAAAATAAAAAATAGGTGTAAAAATACTGTATCCTCAAATCACTTCCCTCTAGCTAAACACTAAATCAAAATACAGAAAATGCTGCATTTAACATTAGGAATTGCAGTTAGTAAACAACATTATGTTCTAAAGGTGTCCTCAACAGCGCCATTGTTTCTAAGAATACACACATACAGTATACAGTTTCAGCCTCTCTCCAAAGACTCTGCGCCACATTTAAGAGAGAAAAAAGGAGAGGCTGAAGACATTGACTGCTGCTGCATTAACTTTGGCAACGTCCTACCACTGCAGTGAGCTCATCCAAAAACTGTTAATAAATAGAAAGTTATTGATTATGCTCCTTGGCTGCCTTCCAATGCAGTCTAAAGATTTCACTTTCCCCTGGCAGAACAGCAGACTGTCAGTTAAAGCCAGGCTACTCCTGTTACAGCAAGTCCCCACCCAGAGGACGCCAGCCTGGGGGGAGAGAGAGAGAGAGAGAGAGAGAGAGAGAGAGAGAGAGAGAGAGAGAGAGAGAGAGAGAGAGAGAGAGAGAGAGAGAGAGAGAGAGAGAGAGAGAGAGAGACCTGAGAACCAGAGTCAGACGTGGAGAGAAAGGTGATGACGGCCATCTTTCTATCCTCTGAGGAATCTTTAAAAATGATGTATCCATGTTTTTTGGACATACATGTAACACATTAGCTCAAAAAAAGAGAAATATACAATAATAGATTGGTTTTTTTTACACTCATTGTTCTGGTTTTCAATCGAATCCTTTTTGAACTGACTTTTTTTTCCACATGTCGAGATAATCATTTTCATGTTAGGGCTGAATAATAAGTCTTGCAACTGGCCCTCTTGCTGGCAGGTTCATTAAACTGTATATTCCTGTGAGGATTTCAGTCATTTTCTAGGACACCCTTCAATCCACTTTGCTGCATTGGCCCCGGTCCCTATTCAAAATGTCTTTCCAGTGTCCTTTCTATGCATATGGAGGCTGTCAAATAAAATGTCAGTGCTTGTAGGTTCACTCAGGGACAGTTATTAATCAAACCCTCTCTTTCATTCCAAATGCCAAAAAGGGGTCACACATGACCATAAATTAATAAAGCATGTTTGTTAATATTTCAAATCTTAAATCTCAGACCATACTGATACTGCACTATTCCTTCCCAATATTTTTGTAAAGTTCTAAATTCTATTGTATTGTTATACTGTATACTTAATAGTATTTTTTTATATATATTTCTCACTGTCCTTCTGTTTTTTTTTTTTATTCTTATATGTTAAGTGAGTGTTGTACTTAGAGAGCAAAGATTAACCAGAGTCAAATTACTTGTTTGTTTTGCGCAAACTTGGCCAATAAAGCTGATTCTGATTTGTTAACTGTATGTTTTTTATTTTTTTAAGGTACGTGATGAACTCTTTCAAGAGCACATCCAGTTACTAAAATACCAAAATCTGAATCCATTGCCATGTGCATATAAAAACTGCACATGTTTTCTGTCCAAGATTCTATTTGCGAGCCAAACCAAATCCCATTTACTGGCACAACATTAGCTTGGTAGGTTTTAAACCACAATATCATACATATAGTGTTGTTCCTAGTTAAACACGTTTGCAGAGCTCATGATAGCATAGTGCATGGTTTATTATTTACATCACTGGATTGTCAAACTGGTTTGATTGGATATGGAAAATGACTGTGAGTACATGTATTGCTCTATTACTGCAAGCATCAGAATAAACTGCACTGTATAGGTTGGGTAATTTAAATCTATTTGAATGAAAGCACCAACATGATGGTCACATTTGAGGTCATGATATTTTTAAAACTTGTCACTTTTGCTTTGCAGGTTAGGGTTATATGAACTCACACTTGTCACCTGGTACCAATGCAGAGGCGACAAGTGTGTGTGGGAATTTTCTTTGGAAATGGATCTTCGGGCTAATTAATTCCCTGCACCACAAAGGAGATAAAGCAAGTGGTGTGTGTGTTGCTTTCTACTCATATTTAAACTTTAACACACAGAAAAGGCATAACTATTAGAGGCTGGTACTGTATAATTATGACTTTGTTTTCATCAACTGTACCTGCACAGATGGCTGCAATGAGGCCTTTTCTGCCATCTTGATCCTTCAGCACCTCCTTCACAGCAGGAGACTGCAAGAGAGCATGGAAACCAGACGCACAGTGAGTCATTTGCAGGCCATGTGATTGTACAGTGTATATGCTGACTGTGGTATAATCATTGGAACAAACTGGCAATGTTTTAAACACATCAAAATTAACCCATCATTGTTTCAATACAACCACATATTTATTAATCAAAATCAGGAGCAATATTTTTAACTAAACATGGTCTTTGCCTTATCTCATCTATCAAATTAGTTTGAAAATATTGAATTTCATAGAATCAAATAACTTTTACTTTTTTGAGAACACTAAAAGAGTGAGCAGTCATTCCTGTATGCCAGCTCTGTAGCACAGAGGGATAGAGAAAAATAGAGAATAAGTCAATCATTTTCGTCAATCAATGCTAGTAAGGCCCTCAAGTTAAGGACCCTCAAAACACATTTTCTCAGTCAGCTTCTTACTATGATGAATGGTGTCCTATGACTACAAAATCTTCCACCAAAGTTGGAACAGTTTTTGTTATTTCACATAAATGTTTCTGCTCTTTTCATTTGTTTAAAGTGGGAAGATTGTGCAGAGACATCATTGCTGAGTCCAGATTTTAGCTCCACCCAAGACGATTGTGATTGGTTTAAAGAAATGCAAACAACCCGGAGCGTTTTTTTCTCCTGTCCTGCAATGTATGTGTGGAGGAGCCAGACCTTACTCCACAGCACTGTGCAGATAAGTCTGGCAATGTGAGACAACATGCTCCCATGAACCAATCAGGATTTAGCCAAATTGGAATCAGAATCTGTTTCTGGGCAACTGTCAATCAAATCTGATCAAACCACACCCACACTGTCTTGAAGAGGCAGGTGAGCTGAGTTTTTGAGTGTTAAACTATTAACAAGTTAAACAGGGATGTATTTTTCCAAAACTTTACCTTTGTTCCCTTCTTATTTAGTCACAAGTATTTAATGTTATATTGAAATATTTAAAATGTTATGTTTAAAATGTAGCCTAAGCAATTTACAGGCAGTCAGAGTATTTCTCACCTCTGCCAGATTCTGGGCCCCTGGCATTCCTCCTGGCAGAAGCACCACATCGTATGGGCCCTGGGTGACAAACAATTAAAGATAAAGTGAAACAAGGTTTGATATTGTAGCACACTTAAGTATCAGAAACAGGTTTATTGCCAGGTAGGTTTGCACAACGAATTTTTCTTGGTGTTTTGGTGCATATAACCATAAATACAGTGCAAAAGTCAAGAGACAAGTCAAGAGATAATGTAAAATTCTGAACAGTTTTGTGTAGGACTGTGCAAAATGTTGTCTAAGGAATGTGCAAAACGTCACAAAGTTCAATTCAACATTCAAAATATACATTACAAAATACTAAATATGTTAGTAGATAGATGCTGAGCCCAACCTGTGTGCTGGCCTCCTCCAGGCTAGCATCAGGACAGATGACGACGTTTCTGCTGCACTGTACTGGCTCTTTGCCAGTCAGTCCTGCAACTGTCACTGCAATCTAAAGGTTTGGGAAGGTAATGTGAAAAGTACAGCATTAGCATAAAGGCACGACATGGCTCAACGGATGCACATTGCTGAGATAATAAAGCCCATCGCTTCCACTATATCCACTATCTATTTTTGCAAGAGCCATGGATGTATTATATTAACGGAAAGGGCGTTTCCTAGGATAGCGAAGGCATGACCCGCCCTACTCTGCCTCTGATTGGCTAGTAATCGTTACCTTCGTTGGTTGGATTGGTCAGGTTTAGGCACTAGGAGTGGGAGGCTCTGGGGTAAGAATCAGAGCCATAGAGATATCATTTCTCTATCACTCTGGTAATAATACCAGGGTAAGCCAATCAGAGCAGAGCAGAGTAGGGCGGGTCATGCCTTCGCCATCCTAGGAAAAGAAATATCGAGAACTATCCGGAGCTTAGCGCCGAACTAGACTGTCTAAAGAAATACAAACAAGCCCGAGCATTTTCCCCTTATCCTGGAATAGATAGCTAGCTAGGTGGTGTAGCCAGACCATGCTCCTGGAGATAGGTCAGGGGGAATGCGAGACTAGTATTGCTGATGGATGGAGACTTTAATTTTGAAGGCGATCAAATGGCGGAGAAGTGCATGTCGTTCGACTTTGACATTTAACTTGGCCTCTGTCTGCACTCACTTTAAAGGTTGTGAGTGCGTCAACAGTTAACTAGCTAGCTTATACTATTTTCTAGCAAAAATCAAAACAGTGAACGGACAAATAGCACAAGTACGGTTTGTTAACTTATTGCTCCTGTTAGTTAGCAGACTAATTTATGTTAACGTTAACTTAGCTCGTTACAAATGCTGCTTATTGCTCAACTCTTTGATTTCCATCGTTATCACATTGGCAGTAACCGGTATGTCTTAACAAGGCAGTTGTGGGGTGGCTAACATTTGTATAAACTCAGCTAGCTGGCTAAACTAACGTTAACGTTAAGTTGATCAGTGGCATTATTAGCTAGCTAGCTAGATAGCTAACGTTACTGCTAGCATACAACAAGTAAACAAACCCCAGCTCTACGCATGATGTCCACAGGAATAACAGTTTCCATCTCCTCTGCACCTTTAGACAGGATCACTAACGCCCTCTTGCCTGCCATGATTAGCTTGCAGTTATGCTACTGTCTACTGTAAGCGCAAAGACGCTAACGTTAACTTCAGCTTGTACTTCCAGCAACTGGCATGCTCTGCAATGAGATTCTGACAGGAGGAGGGTTGCCAGGCTGCGTCCCTCTATCCACCTTTTGCAATGTCTGGCAATGCGAGACTAATGGAGCACCGTCTTTGAAAGGGGGATATCCCACCAATAACAGCACAGCACACATGTCGCTCAAGTATGACCCCCCCGGTTTTATTATACCAGATCCACGATGACCCCATTTATCATATGATGACCCTTTACTTAACTAAGAAAATTGATAAAAGGCTTAAACCAATGTATGAACCAAAGAGACATGAACCGTAAAACGAATACAAATAACTAAACCTGCAAAAACAAACGCAATATGCTTCTGTCCTCTGCAGGGAAACAATAGGCCTACTGTGAGCTCAAACATCCAGCTCAAATTGTCAGTTTAGGGCTCCAGTATTAGCTATACATTCTGGTTGTTTGTCAATTGTACAACAGCTCCGAATAAACATTGTGGTCTACTGTATGTGTGTAATGAATTTGAGGACAAATGTATGTTTGGCCATCAGATTACTGTAGGCAGCCTGTCCTCATGGTCGTTCTTACTCATACTGACAAACAACACCAACTTATTTAAAAGTGGCTAAACTTGTTGAGTAGATGCTTTCCAGGTGAGGCTGATTTGAATTTACAGTAAGTCATTGATAGAAATAAGAATAATAAAAAATATTTTTCATATAAACTTGCCTTGTCAATTTCAGAGCTCTTTTTAATAAACCATCAGAATTAAAAATGTTATATCTTAACCAATGTTCATATACAGTATGTGCACATGCAAGCTTCCACTAGCCAGCTTGCAGTCTGAAAAATGGAACAGCTTTTGGTACCATAAGACCACATTCATAAGATAAAAAGATTATTATTACTGCGTACCACTAAAAACAAAATGTTTTCTAGTCTGTGATAGTCAGTGGTGGAATGTAACTAAGTATATTTACTCAAGTACTGTATAGGTACAACGTCAAGGTACCTGTATTTGTACTACCTGAGTATTTAGATTTTAGATTTTGAATTTTAAAGTGATAAAATAATGAAATGTTCCTTTATGTGTTGAGAAAATTCTCCTACTTCTTAAGCTAAATAAACTCTTTAAAAAGCCTCTTGGATCAATTGGAAAATGCATCGTCACAAAGCTGAAAACCGGGCTGTTTTTCTGACACCATGAAAAGTTGACTTTTAAAAGATGAAGATTAAGAGATAAAGGTTCTCATAGGACAGCAACGCTACAAACATATGATGATCTTATAGAATATGATGCATTGCTGTAGATTTAACAACCCAACAGTATATAAAGAAGTTAAAGTAATCTGTAACTTTTAAATGTTTCTGAAACTGTGTAATTGTTGGTAGGCTAGGTTACCATATGCAACACTTGAAATGCAACGACGCATCTGTAACGTATTCTCTTATTGTAAATGAATGATTTTCTGTCTGAGAAAAAAGTAACTATATGACCTCCAGTAACGCAAACTTAGTAATGCAGTGGGCTCCAGCATTGTAAAGAAAACAGCAGGTGTGGTAAAAACACTACCATTTTTGTCCAAAGCCACCACTAGAATCAACATAAACTGAAAGTTACATGTAGCCACTTTAAAGTTAGCACAACCGAAGTCTCGCATTGCCAGACCTTCCTCGACAGCCAGGGGCGTCGGACTGGGGGGAAAAATGGGACTGAGTACCCAGGGCCCTCATGTGAGCAGGGCCCAAAAAGATGCTAGAATGAATAGCTGTGGATGCAGGGAGGGGCCCATAGAAAATGCCTTTCTACAGGGCCCAGAATGTTGTGCTACGCCCCTGTCCACAGCGCTGCGGAGGAGGGTCTGGCTAGTTCACACAGCGTTACGGGATGGGAGAAAAACATGCTCTGGTTTATTGGCATGTCTTTAAACCAATCACAGTCGTCTTGGGTGGCGCTAAGCACCAGACAGAGCCCCGGTGCCTCTGCAAAATAGCCTCGGGATGGAACTTGTCTTGGTGGAACATGTGTACGTCCAAAGGTTGTTTTAGTCGTGCAACAGAAAACTCAGATTGGACAGATAGTCAATTAGCTGTCTGAATTTACCCTGCAGAGATCTGAGGAGCAGTTAACCATAGTCTTCATAAATCAACCAGAGTTTAAAATTCCAACACAAAGAAAGCGTAAGGTAACCGACATCTGGCCGTAAAGATTGACATCCAGCGGACCAATCCCGAAAGTGGAACGTCGTGGATATAGACTAGCACAACCTTAAACATTTACAACAGTAAAACACAATATACACATTAATGCAGCAGCAATATAAATCCAAAAACATCATATATAAAGTGAAAACATCAACAGAGAACATTTTACTGCACAATGAGTATTTTTACTTTTGATGCTTTAAGTACATTATGCTGATAATACTTAAATCATTTTACTTAAGCATGGTTTTGAATGTAGGACTTTTAATTGTGGTAGAGTATTTTTGAAATATGGTGTTTGTACTCTTACTGAAGTAAAGGATCTGAACAGCCTGCTTCCACCACTGATGATAGTTCAGCTACAAACAGGCATCAAAGCAAGGAGCTTATAATGGCCTTTAATAACTGACACTACATACTTTCTTCCAGTAGGTGGAGCCATTAACCTAAGATTCTGGAAAGGATGTTAAGGGAAAGCTTGAGAAAGAAGTTTACATACAACATTTATGTTCACCACTCTCTGGAATCCAAAGAAAAGTTACCTGGACATTATGGAGACAACACCACAAAAGCTATTGTTAAAGAAATCCATGTACTGGTTAATGCCAGTTAATCATAAGCTTATCAGCTGCAAGGTGCAAATTAAAGAGCTAATTCAGTAACAACACTATGCAGCAGGTCATTGAGTTCACCAAGTTCCTCAAGATCTGTCTGAGAACTTCTGCACCAAACTCCAAAGACAGTTAGGGAATCATATGCCAGTGTAAATCCTAGACTTAATGTCTGGGGCTTTAGCGTGCAGACACCCATCCTAGTTAATGTGCCTCTGTGCATTCTGCTGCTGAGATTCACTTTCATATTTGTGCGACAAACTAGAGCCCAGTGAAACGGCAGATTAGACAAAAGCGTAGGGGGTGCTGGCAGCAGGTTGTTTATTGCGTGCCTGTGAGTGAATCCAAGAGGCAGCGGTGATTACCAGCATATGCAGCTGGGGATCAACTGAACCAGACCCGCAGTGGCACACAAGCTAATTTCCATACATTAATTCACTTATGTACATTTGCTAATTCCTTTCAGTATGTAATCATAAAGTGCAGGATCACACTGAGGAAATATTTCAAAATGACAGTGGTAAGTGTGAAAAGTAATGTCTTAGACACTGAAAACAAAGGGTCTGTTTGCACAGGGCTTCAATTTCTCATCTCAAACGAGGTTCAATTATTTACAAGGATGAATACTTGAATACTTTAAAACAATACCTGAAAAATAATGAAAACATATCAAAGAATAAGTCTGACAATATCCTATATTTTTATTATTGTCAACAAACCCCATGAAAAGACCCAAACCATCAATTCATTGATCTGACTAACACATATTGTCTTTGTAGCCAAAGCCTGATGTGACAATTGTTGTCCAAAGACTATTAAAAACACATGTGTATGAGCCACATTGTTGCCCTGGATTTATTTATTACTAACACAGGCACTGAAGTTTATTAAGTCATACAGTATCACATACACTGCCCTGCTGCTATGAATATTCACTAGCACATATTAATTCCTTTTTTTCTGTTTAAGTAACATTTGCCAACAATCAAAACTCTCAGCTCTTTAAGGAAATGACCAAGTCTTTTTTTAAATGAAACTATACACATTTCTGGCCTGTTTTTAAACTTTTCCACCATCAGTAGAAAACTGATTGGTTTCTTAAATATATAACAATGCAAACATATCTTTTAAAAAGTCTCAAACACTGCTTTGGAAAACAGTTAGCTGTAAAAGCATGCATAGTATGTGCGTAAGCAAAATATACAAACTGTTATGGGCCATAAGTTTGGTATGGAAATGATCATTTAGTGTGTATATTGTAGATGTGGTACAGTATAGTTGTGTATGTTCTTCTGGAGATTGGCCTGTTGAGTAAAAGGGTGCACATCAGTGGATTCCTTAGCGTAATATTATTCATCTGGTGCCCCCTCATGCCTTCACCACCCGGCCTTGCTCTGCTTTATCTGGCCCTTCGCAGAGGTCTGCTCGAAAACCTGAAGGGCTTCTGGAATCAAACCTCGGGGGAAACGAGAATACAGAAAGAAAAAAAATGTATAAGACGGGGACAGAGGAAAAAGAAAATCCTTAAACTGAAATGAGGGAATTCCACAAATTACCGTTTGTCACAAAGTAATCCTGTTACTATTGCAAAGAATATGAAACGGTGTAAACATGGAAATAAACTGCTAATATGGATGTATCTTACATGCAGAGGCTCTGTTCAGTTGAGATACACAGCTGCAAACCCTGTTTCAGATCCCCAGTAAGGAAGAGTGCCACAAAATTCAAAAGTGGATACAGAAACATTGCTTCTACAGAGAAAGATAAAAATGTTCAAATGTTTTTATTTATTTATTCTTTGCGTTATGCTACATTTCAACTCATTGCTAACCGGTTACTCTTTCCCAGTGATCTAATGGCAGCATTCAGGACTTACATCGCTGCAGTCAGAAAGCTGATGAATATTTAGAAGGATTTTATCTTCCCATCTGTGCACAGGCTTTATCTTGTGTCTGTTTCACATATTGTAAGGCACTGAGTGCATGGAATGAGTGACAAGCATATAATCTTGATTGCATCTTGATGCTATTACCTTATGCTGCCAAGCGCTCAGGTGACAGCTGGGGGACAGGGAGGAGATCTGGGGGAAAAGGTGACATTGAATTTTATGCACCTGTGTCGGCAGTCAGCAGCCCCATACAGACACAAGATGACGCCAGTTGAGTAGGATAGTTAAAAAAAGGAAGGCCAAAGTGTGTGAGAATATTTTCAACAATAATCTCTACAAACGATAAAAAGAAAATAATACAAAACAAAGGTTGACTTTGTAAAGCTACAACAAAGACAATCAGTTCTCGTCTTTGTCAAATCATCAAATATTTTCAGATGCATAGTATATATTGCTAACTAAACAGATAAACTGAACAAAGATACGTTCAGATGTACATCTCAACATCCATTAAACAATTTGTGTTAAATGCTTTAGAGTTATTAAAATGAGGATCCTATACATTCAACGCATGACAAATTGTTTACAGCTACAGAGGCAGTATTACAAATTAAGGCAGCACATTAATGCGTTGTTTAGATTATTGAGTATGTTTGACATGGACCAGAATTGCCTCACAGTCATTTCTGGTTGCAATAATCTGCCTATCCTCAAATTATACCCCCACCCGTAATATTTCATGTGGGGTGCAAAAGTGACTCTCCTTTTTCTTTATTCTTCCTCTCTGTCTCAGTCAGTATCAGTCTGTTTTGCTCTCAGCTTGCCTCTATTAGCGCCTTAATGCTGTACAGCGTGGCCTATCTTCAAACAGGAATGCTGATGATACTGGCCCTGCAGCGGTACTTCACACCCCCCCCCCCCCCCGCCCCAGCCCTGGCCTGCTCCTCCACACAGAGGGCAATAAAGACACAAGGAGGATTAGTGTTGTGTGCCTAACAAAGTGGTTGCCAGAGAGTGAGAGGGCCATGCCCATGGGCTCAACCACAGCCCTGCTCAGCTCCACTCAGCTCCACTCGGCTCCACTCGGCTCTGTCGAAGATCCCCCCCGGTTGGGCTTCCCTAAGGTCCGCTCTCTCTCAGGGAGCTCTGTGGATGTGTGATAGACTCTGAGTGGGTGAATTCATGTTGATGCTAAAGAGGCAGAGGACGCAGACAGATAATCCATGGCTTAAGCAGTGCTGTAGTAACTTTCCCCCTTTAAACAAGGGAGCACATGTGCAAACGGCAAACAGTTAAAAATTTTCAATCACATACTCCTGCTGTGCGTATTTTTCGCTAAACACTTACAGTTAAAAAAGTTCCAACTCTTTGACTAGTAGGCCCTTGAAAATTATATATATTATATATATTTACAATAAACCCATGGTGATGCAGTTTAACCTACACAGCAACCTGTGTCTTTCTGTGTTGTTTTATCCCACTCACCGTCAGTGGAAAAACATGGTTTGATACAGAGCACAAAAAAGTATGGCCTTATTTGTTATCATTTGTTATACAGGCCTTAAAGTATGTTTATGGCTATCTCTCCCACTATAACCAGTGTGCTTATATAAATGGAGCACCATATAATTGTACAAGTCTGATAAACAGAGGGGCTGTGGTCTTGTAAATGTTGTCACATTAGATAGGAGTGTTACATCGGAGATTACTGTGGAGGAACATGTCTGTGGGTGCAGGCCTGTGAGGACAGTAGCCTCTCGTTTGATGGAGAGCCGTGTACAGGACAGGACAGGTGAACTGAACAGCTGCTACCCCCGTTTTTCCTTAAAACCCCAGCGTGACAGATCAGGCCATGGCTCTCACACATAACGGCCTGCTTTTCACACGGTAGCTGTCTCAGGCCACGTTACACACGTCTTTTAGATGGTCCACATTGAGCGTTTGGTAATGAAATTTACGCTGGAGACCCCAGAATATGCAGACATATGGTGGTTGTTAATGCTCCTTTCTCCCTTTTCAGCTGCAGCCCTCTGCCAAACAGTATGGTCTGTTCCCGCCTGTCTGTTTTGGGTCCTCTTCACTCCTCAAGCTGTTTGCCTTTTACCTCTGTCACGCCAACCAGGATTCACACAGCAGCATGAACTGCTGCGTGCAGAAGACAGGCCCGAGTTCTGTTAATACTTGGCTAAGTTTACATGTTCATTCACACTTGATTATGGGGGAAGCCCTGTGTTCTGAATGGTTTCAGTATGTCAGAAAGGCACAATAAGGAAAGGGCTGTCCTTTTAAAAGTCAATACACAATAGGAATCCAATACTTCAAATTATTGTAACATTATTTACAAAATAAATTTGGAAAAAAAATAAGTTTTTTCCCGCTCAGTCCTCTGGATTGACGGCAGCAGTACGCCTTATTCTTTGAACAATGTACCGGAGCCACTCCAAAATATGATGGTAAAATATCCCTTTTCTTGGTAATGGAAATGGATGCTCAATAGTCTCCCTCTGCAAAGTATTATGAAGGTAAAAAGGCATGCAGGTGTAGTCTATTTTTACCTGCATAAGCCTTTATAGATTAACACAGTTTACCAGTCCCTACTCAGCTTTCTGTACACCATCCCAACTCTGAAATTAACCGGATTCTACTCACTTAATCTCCTACTTTTTATATAAATGCATACTGCATTATCTGACTTAATTTCTGAGACGTTTCCAAACAATTTTCCTTTAAAACTTCTTCAAATTGGTATGAAAACATTCCCACAAAAATGATGGCTTCTTTATTGTTGTTGAAGGGGGTATTTGCAGCTTGGAGTGTAATTTTTCAGGGTTTTGGAGGAGACAAACTGCCTATAAATAAATCCTATGCGATCTCAATTATGTCTGTTTTTCCCCTCACTATTCCAACACTTTTGATTTCCACTTTAAAAGCAGAATGATATATCCTTATGATTGGAAATGTTCAATACACTTCTGGAAGTGGGTGCACTGTCCTGTGCAGATAAGGTTGCAAATGCAAGATCTGTCTCTCTGAAATAGAAGCCTGACAAACAGTGCTGTCTCTCCCAGACACAGTGGGAGAGGAGTGTGCTTAGATGGAAGCCTTTGAGACCAGCCTTTTTAATATCGGCGCCGCTGTAACATCAGTAAGGTGACATTTCGGCAGCACCATCAAGATCCAACAGTGGCCATGCTGCTTCGACAATCAATTATCCATGCATAACATCCCACCAGTGTGTGCAACATGAATCAGTCCTGGACCAGGCATCTCCTCTGCCTTGATTCTCAAGAAAAGAGAGACCTTTCATTCGACCCTTAAGAAATAGAGAAATGCTCTGTGTGCTGATAAGGGATTGAAGAGAGGAAAGTTATGGGGAAAAAAAACAGGTAAATCAGGCTGATATTTATTTGCATTATCTTGAAAGGAGCTCAAATTGGTTTCATCCCAGTGACTGTGAATTGTAATCCAGAGAGCACAATGGCCATCTCCTAGCAGAAGCCAATGTTATGATTGAACAGACAGAATGCATTCTTTGTATTGCTTGGTGGACTACAGGGGAAGAATGCATATTATTTGTTGCCCAAGGAGAAGGAAATACATTTCACAGCAGATATTGCTTGTATAAGTTTTTGAGACCAGTTTAGTTGTTATATGGTTGTTATCAACGTAGTGGCTGAACTGCACATAATTTACTTCCACAAATAACTGACATGAATGACATCTCCTTAGCACACTGTGAGCTCCTTCTGTAGATGTGTTCTTCTTCTGCTCAGAATAGGTTAATAATAGAGCGAATGGATGGCATCCGAGGGAGAAAATAGATTCTTGTGCATACATCAGCAGGCCCTTTAGGCCAAAATCAACTGGCACTGTAACATTATACTTTATCGTTGCTTCTAGTGAAGTGCCACACATCTGTATGTGTTTAATGGTAACAAATGGAAGTAAGGGGGTTGTGCCGTCTTGTAACAAGCTTGTGGTAAAAAGTGAGATTTCTTCTGTTTTATGGCTCCACAACATATTTATCTTGTGGTAATCAGATCATATTGAGTTTCAAGTTCAGCCTGCATACATGTGTGTGATAACTGTGTTAAGTATAAGATTTTGGGTGCTGAAACCTCACAGTAAGTGAAGTCAGAGTCAGAGGACCCAGTTTGGCGTAGTAGTCAACATCCTGAACCCAGAAGCTTTCTCCAGTGTTTGACAAACAGCACCATTCCCCGCTCGCCTTCATTTCCATCTGTATGCTATCACTTGGCTGTCAGCGGCCGGATTGGCCTGTAGTTCGCAGGATGAAAGGGAGAGAGATCCTGTTGAGTGAATAATCTTGCCAGTTTACAGAAGAGAGTGGATGTCAACTTGACAGACTGTGAGTAGCACACAGATTTGGGATTCATGGGCAATCCCATAGTCCCTTTAAATCCGGACGTGTGAATGTGAAATCAATAGTACATCCATACAACAGTTTGTTTGCTGGACTCTGGAACGCTTTGTTATGAAAATAAGAGTCATGGATCTTTCCCTTGCGGATTGAGGACACAGAAAAGGGCACCGTAAACATGGCATCTCAGCATGAAAATCCTGATCTTTTTTTTTTTTTTTTTTTACACAGTAAATAAAAGCATACACTATTGAAATACATCCATTTTATCAACACAATGTAATTCAAAAACATGAAAGCAGTATGAATGATCAGGGGCAGTGTTAAAATGAAATCTTGCTTGTGTAAAATTCCTAATTATATTCTCTGTGAATTGGTTTGTTTTAATTACCATATTCACCTGTGATGCTTTAAATCAAATGTGTCTCCTCAGGAGTCTATACACTCCACATACAAACTACCTCAACCTCAGAGACTATGTCACAATGATCTGTATCGTAGGAAATATTCAATAGACTTCAATGGCACCTTTACAGACATATGCATGTGCATCACCGCGTAGCAACTGTACATATAACATAGCTGTCTGGGTTGGCACGGCCATCATGCCCTGCTGTTTATTTGATATGCAAAGGAGTGCTGTGGAGCAGCGCCACGGTCTTTGCTAAAGTACTTTACTCCTCACATAACCCAAAGTGGCAGCAGCAGCATCAGGATGAGCTCCAAGAGCGAGGTGGCTCCTTCTCAGTAATTTATAATGCACTTAACTCCTCTACCCTGTTGATTGTCTGCATTACCAAGAATCAAACACGAGGCAAAACAAATAAAAAATGCCACTTTTTATTCTGGTTTAACACAGTCGAAAGCACAAGTCTTTCATTACGTTCCCGCTCATTCACATCAGGGTCTATGTGGAACAGAAACAGGGATTACGATGGCAAAGGAAAACCACTTCAAACTGCCTCCATAAACACCATCAAAGAATGGCATCTTGAAAAGACTGGGTGAAAAGAGCGAAGAGGGGAAAAATAAACACAAAGTGTCAGTGTCAGTTTAAGGCTGGTTAAATTCAGTAGTTTTGAAAACAAAAGTAAAAATATCATTATTGAAAACACTACAGCGCTGTTAGATTTATAAAACAGACACTGCAGGGACTCTAACCACACCCTTCATGCCGGTACAACATGCCTTAGCCTTCCCAGAATACTGTGCTGCTGCCTCAAGCAGTCGTATGGACTGCCCATTGCTCATGGTGGAGACCATTATTAAATGTGCTCTGTGGAGGGCCTGCAGGTAGCTCCCAGGATCAGACACAGGGAGAGCAAGAGGGGCTGTTTGGCTTAAGTGTTTTTTATTAGGATAGATGGAGACCTAAGCTCCATAACAGAGCTTCAGCCCTTTCTCCCAGACAGGGGCCCACTTTCCCTTCTCACTCCACACAGGCACATATCAAAACACCAGCCCCTCACAGACACGCCGTTCAAAAAATGGCTTGTTTTTTTTCCCCCTGTCAAAATACAAATGCTCTGTGTTGGAATTCTGCAATTTCCTTTATCAGCTGCAACAAGCCCATTTCTCGACTGTTAAACCCGTAATTATTGTTACTAAAAACAAAACTGCACAAGGAGGGAGACCGTGTGTCGTTGCGTGTGTATGAAGTGTAAAATAATGACTTACTTATGAGTTGAAGAGTGAAACTCTGCTGGAGCTCTTATTGTGTGTCTGTGCTCTAAAACCCAAAGCTAATGAATACTGTCGCCAACTCAGCCAAATTTGAGTTTTGGCTCCACCCGCCAGTTTTTGCTCTATATTTTTCAAACAATGCTGCAGCACATATTAGAGCCAGCTGGCCAGATGACATAACTTCCTCCTCTAGTTGTAACGATATGGTGACATGTGTAAGCCTGCTTTTACACTGCCCATCACTGACACTAGAACACTGAATAGCTGCTCTGACAGTAAGGACAGTAAGTCGGGGAAGAAAACTCCACACAAATGCCTCCATCCCTTAATTTGAGGACCAGGGCCAGTTGTTAAAAATCTCTTTGATGTAAAAACGTTATGTTAACTTTATATATCTTACAGACAGCAAATGTCACAGCAGTTGTATATTTATTAACTATCTTTGTGTGACAGAAGTTCTCTCTCTGTCTATAAATTGTAATCAAAGGTATGAGAAAATATTTTATAGATGACTTTACTTTGTCTTGACCCTACTGTTGTCATCAGAGGAATTTTGTGAACCCAGAAAAAATGTTCCCATCTGGCTCCCAATCACTCCAACTGCTGCTGTTATGCGTGTGGGAACTATGATGGTCTTGCACTGGGCACAGAGGAAGAAAAGAAGTTGGAACAGTAGGAGAGAGGGATGGATTCACTTGAAAGATCCAGCTGTTAGGCCATCTGAACCCTGGGAAAGTCTGATACTGTTTTAATGTATGGGTGAGCACCTCGCCAGCACATCAGCCTGACTTATAAAGCCTCCTTAAAAATGTAGGGAACAGGTGGACGGGGAAGTTTGGCAAAGGGTGAAAAAGGCTGAATGCCAGGTCAGTTCTTACTGCCAACATTATGTGTTGCTTTGAACCCCCCCTTTTTTAACCTCCTGCAATGCAGTACATTACTTTTATTTTTTTTTATCAGAATCAGAATACTTTATTTTATCCACACATCTATTAAACCACAATTCCTTTACACATTGATTTCTCCACCTTCATATATTCTCCACATTTTATTTGTTGTATGCATTAGTTTGTGTCAGTATAGGCAGATAGATATGAGAAACTCGCTCCAAAGCTTTAATCTGGTGCAGTGCGGGTGAGGTCTGTACAGCAGTGTGTATATTGACTTCTGTGTTTCTGTAATGTTTCATTGAATAAAACAAACAGCCCCTCAATCCAGTTTTATCCATAACCTCTGAAATGAGACTTTATGTTTCATACAAACGGCATCTCGGTTACATCAATAATCCTGCAAATGAAATCGATTTCCCCCCACGCTCTTCCAATTCTGATCACAGCTGGGTTCCCCATATGGAGTATTAATGGGGTGGAGCACCCTGAGCCTGATCTAAAGCTGGAGAATTCTGGGCACACCACAACATCAAATCCCACTGTAATTACCTTCATGCAAACACAGGGGCCCTCTCCAACACAATATGGGTTGAAGATTGGGATTTGTGTGCATTGTTTTTGAGGCTGGAATAGATCTTGAAAATTGTTTGGTGCAATTTACCAAGATGCTTAAGAAAATTGAAGAGCACTGACTGTGCGGCATACAAATGACTTGTTGTGATGAGAACAATATACAAGCTCTAGGTGGCTCATCTACATTTTTGACAGCAATGACTTTCTGGTACAATACAACAATGGCTAATCATCATGTTTTCCATAAATTCAAATTAGCGAGATCATGGATCTTGACAATCGTCACTCATCTTTTTACTCAACAAGAAATTCTCCAAATCGAAAATGAAACCAATTCTACCCATGCAGATGGCTAAGCAGCTGCTTCTTCTCAATTAGCTTACACATGTTTTTGAGCCCAATTTTGGCACAGCAAATAAAATGCCATTTTGCCACTAGATTATGCTATCTGACATAAGGCTATTGTCTTAATTCCCTTAGGCTGTGGTGGAGAAAAATCATGGAACATACAGAGGACCAGGCTATATCCTGTCTTACAGACATCCCTATCCCATCATGCACACCCCAGCCTTCTCTCTCCAGCAGGTGGGGGTGGTCATGCACCATGCAACACGGTTATGGGTTTAAGTCTGAAATCTACATACTGAAATGACTTCAGCTCTCTTGCACAATGCCAAACTTGCTGGAAGTCTGATGAGTTTATTTCATCAATTCCAGAAATGCTGCAGAGAGAGAGAGAGAGAGAGAGAGAGAGAGAGAGAGAGAGAGAGAGAGAGAGAGAGAGAGAGAGAGAGAGATAGAGAGAGGGAGAGAGATGGACAGACAGAGAAAGAGAGATGGACAGAGTGAGAGGAGAGAGTATATTTCTACATACAATAGCCTGTGTCCATCATCCTCTGAGTACATGTGTGTGTGTGTGTGTGTGTGTGTGTGTGTGTGTATGCGTGCGCGCACGCGTGGGTGCACGTGCGCTTGCGCATGTGTACATGTGCACTTATATCCCCTCTGCATACATTGATGTGTGGAAGTAAGTTTGATGTGAATCCTCTCTGCCCTCTGAGTAGCACAGTGACTGCTGTCCATCTGCTCCAGGGTCTCAGGTGTGTGTTATCTCTCCCTGTGCCCCTGGGAACTTTCAACAGATATGCCAGTCAGCCCAGGCTGAACTGCTCTTGTAAATTACTCACTAAACAGCCCTGCCCTGGATTCTGCATTCGGGGGAAAATCAATTATTTGACCCCCCCTTACATTTCACAGTCCATTTTCAGCATGCTGGGGCCAATTACACCCAGCAGAAAGACTACTCTTTATGTCATTCCCACGATGACCTCCATCTTGCAGCTCCACACGGAACACTGTTAATGCACCAACTACAAGCACTTGTGCCACGAAGGAGCGTGCTAATGCACTGGTTACCCACACTTTAGCCACACCAAGCACACAAATACAGCAGCTGAGAGGCAGTACCACAACCGCACACAGCCAGCTGTAGTGTCTCTCAACTGGGAGGTGATCATCCCGTGTCCAGTGCACTGAGCGAACGCCACTGACGGTTTGACAGCCCTAATGAAAGCTGATTACCAGGAGGCATCTATTAATTTGTCCTTAATCACGACAAAGAGAGTCTGTGGCTAACAGCTGTGAAATGGCAGCCGCCGCGCGGAAATGAGGCTCAGGGAAAGGCCGGGGACAAGGGGTTAGGCCCTGCGCTGTCATTAACTGCCTGCCATTGTGTGTGCTCGCTCAGAGCTTAGCTACAGGTAACTCAATAAGATAACACAGACTGCGCTCTGCCCTGGTCTTTGTGAAAAACTATTGCTGTGAATCCTGGGTGGCTAGGCAAAGAATAGGAGGATATTGGTTTGCGTGCTCCGAGCAGGAGTTCTTATGATCCAGGTGAGAAGCTGACAGTAACAGGTTTAAGCTCTGTTCCTTCATCTGCTGGAGGGGTGCTGAGGAAAAAGTCAATCAATGACTGAACAGGTTGCTGAATAAGGAACTGAGCTGGCTTTTCAAACAGACACAGTGCAGCAAATGTATGCTCAATCAAACCCTAATTTTAGATTATTTTTTTTAATTTGAAGAAATAAATGACAAACCTGCCTTGTCTTTGAAATCGATCGAAAATAAAACTAAAACAAATATTAACTCCAATAGACATATAAGTCATGCAGGGAGGCCACCTCATAATGAAATCTTCATATTGAAAATTTACAGCTGTGTCAAATCCTGGATGTAGCTGCTTTGGCAGGTTGGTGGAGTGATGGAGGCCCCTCATATAAGTCTAAATCATCGGCCTGCCTAAAGTGGCTAATGTGCTTTATAGGACACTTAGTAAACATTGGGAGGGGGGATAATTATAGTGGCTGTCACAAGGTCTGTGATGTAATATCACCACAGAGCATTTAACCTATGAGTTATCATGAGACTATTGATCTTTGAATTTCTCTTCTGTTAGTTAGCACAGAAGAGACATTTCTTGTCCTGGAGACAAACTATGTCCAATCCAAAAAAGTTCCAATAGAAATATATTGTTCATGTCTGATCAACAGACCCACTGGGATCAGACTCCAACAGTTTAATCATGGTTAGATGTCCTAATAAAAAAATAAAAAAAACATCAAATCAAAATGGACTGATTTGCTTTTCATTTCCATCTGCTGTTAGGTTATGCCTTTGACCACTCTGGACACTTAGCTTGACCAAATGTCCATGCATCACTAATGTTAAATAATCTGAATAATTCATTTAATTAGTGTAGGCTACTACAACACAGATTTGTGCAGGGATGTGAAATCTGTTCTGCTTCGGACGCCGTTGGGTCTTAAATTGTTCCTGTTCTTGATTATTGTTGCATTTTTCTGCGTCATGTCTAATAATATGCAGGGGTCTACCTGTGCCTTGTAAAATTCCCACTGGTGTTTTTCTACTTCTTTTTAACATGAAAGGCAGTGAGTGGTGTTTAGTTAAAAAAAACCTCAAGAATAATTTTACTATTTGAGATCCATTCTTTTGGAATACAATTTTACAGTGAGGAATGCGTGAAATGATGGATTTTATGTATATTTATCTTGCGACACCACAGTGTGCTTTGTGTTGTGTTGCTGCTTCCGTAAACCTGCAAACCCTATCAACTCTCTTATTCTGTCAGGGTTTGATATTTACATGTTGATATAAAGGAATGATGTAGTCACTTAAACTTGCAAATTAATAGTAAATCATTAAAAAGTCATTTGCAATGTGTCACTCTGCATTCTGAATATATTTCTTGAATTACATTATTATTATTATTATTATTACATATGACATCTCTGCTTTATATTTCAGTGTTTTTGCTCCACTCTAAAAACATTCATTCTGATAGGGGAAAGACTGCAGGGCTCGGATGTAACATGACAAACAAGGCAGAACATTTTGTTTGGCTTCGTATGAATTAATCAGTGGAAATGGGCAGACATGTTGAGCAAACAGTCATTTAAGACTCTGCTGAGACACTGATGAAACCCATGATTCAATTAGATACTGAGCTCTTAAAGATGCAACAAGTCGTTTAGCTCAGGAGGGAGGACAACAACCACAGCCGGCTTCAACACAAATCCACAACTGACAGACACTTACACTTCTGTAAACCTCCTGAGGGCTGGATTCATTATTTGATAGATGAGAAGTGATAAAGGCAGCAAAAATCTAATAATATTGTGAAATGTTGTACATTCAGAACATACTTTAATTTCTAATGCAAATGAATATTGTTGGAAATAGTAAAAATGCACCAATGTGCTACTGTGTTTATCATTTAGAGGATCCAGGAGGAGAACACTCTGTACGTCCTTGTACACATGTGGAACATATGTCACTTGGTCCACGTTTATTGTACATGAGTACATTTTACATTTCACATCTGTTAAGCACATTTTGTCGCTCATTTGCATTGCATCAGAAACTGGCATTAAACCTGTATGACTATGTAAAGGAAATGTAATCATGCTGTAACATCAAATGTTCAAATAACATGGTCGATACCATAGTACATCCATCCAGCTACATTATTATTATTATTATTATTATGCGTAGTCAAACACAAAAATGTGTGTATTGGTAAGCACCTCGCCAGCCCATCAGACTGACTCCTAAAAATGTAGGGAATAGGGGCGCCTGGGTAGCTCACCTGGTAGAGCATGCGCCCCATGTACAGAGGCTCAGTCCTCTTCGCAGCGGCCGCAGGCTCCATTCCGACCTGCTGCTCTTTGCTGCATGTCGTTCGTCCCTCTCTCTCCCCTTTCATGTATAAACTGTCCTACCAAATAAAGGCCTAAAATGCCAAAAAATTACCTTAAAAAAAATGTAGGGAACAAGTGGAAAGGGATGTTTGGCATGGGTTAACGCAACATTTTCTCTGATTGTAATATGCAACTCCCATAATCAATTTTGGATCGATTTTTAGTAATTTTACCTAAGTGAAAAATCTGAAACAGTTCTTTTGCTTGAGCAGGATATGTAATACAGTAGCTTCTTCCCCTTATTTTTACAAGTATTAGCATCTATTAACCTGCAGGACAATATATACATTACAAAATCAATTAATGTATTAGTTTTTACGTGCTGCCAAAATCTCAAAATTATAATGATAAATAAAATACAATTGTGACAGAATAAGAAAACAACCATTATGTTTTATTATTATAGAGAACAACACAGTATATGTATCTGATTTAAAAAGAATACCATCTTAAAGACACATTGTTGGCATTGCTTCAAACAGCAGTACAATTGAAGTGTAGACATTAAGCGCTGTTACTGTGGGTGCTATAGAAGCTTCTTCATCCAGCCTCTCTCCTATCAATCCTATCATACGGCTTTCAGACAATTGCAAAAGCATTCTTGCTGCTTAAGTGCTAATTTGCATAACTTATAAGCCAGTGGCTGAATGTACGTGATCAAGTGACACATTTTAGTGGTAAAAGAGAACTCATGGAAACAGCACAAAGTAGATTTTAATGTTTTCATGATAAAAACTCAGACATAAGGTGTCTTTATAAAAGTCAGTTAATGTTTGATTAGCATTTATTTATTATTTCACACTTTGAATTAAAATTAAAGAGACTAAAAGATGGAATGCAGCACGTTGCGTTCTTCTGTATTTCTGTTTGCCATTTGGTGGGTGTTGTCAGTTTAGGGTTTGGGCAGCAGGGAGTTGAGAGGCACCGCAAACCTCATGCTGAGTCCCCTGGTGCTGCCCCCTCTCATCTACGAGAAGAGCCTTTTCCCCCCTGCTAAGTTTGCAAAGTCCAATTTTCAGCTAATATGGAGGTCGCAACAGCAAGCGCAGAGGGCGTAGTAGGACATAATGGCTATGGGATTGTAAATATTGGTTTTAGAGAGACACAATTGGAGGGCAAGCGGAGAGAAATTTCCATATAGTATGTGCTAGCACCATTGGAGGCCTTGGTGCGGCAGAATAGATTTTCCATTCTAGTGTGTCACATTAGATTTTCGGAGGTGCTCAGTGGCAGGTACATGTCATTAGTAACACTTTAGCACAGTAATGAACCTTTTTATTTATCCGGTGCCTCTCTCATGAATGAATAAGGAGCTGCTCCCCAACTGTGCTCAGCCGTGAGGAGCAGACAGAGGAGGCAGAGAGAGAGAGAGAGAGAGAGAGAGAGAGAGAGAGAGAGAGAGAGGGAGAGAGAGAGAGAGAGAGAGAGAGAGAGAGAGAGAGAGAGAGAGAGAGAGAGAGAGAGAGCCGGGAGCATGATGAAGTCGAAAGGGGAATGTGGAGCCCTGGGGAATGCTGAGGAGGGTTAAATGATCATTATTGTGACACTCACATGCACACACACTAACACACACATGCGCTCACATATGCATCAGTGAACAAAAGAGCACACACACACACACACACACACACACACACACACACACACACACACACACACACACACACACACACACACACACACACACACACACACACATACTCCCCACCTCCGCTCCCTGGGGTCCTGATCTGACACTCTATTTACACACACATTTACACAGTCTACTCCCTCCTTTATAAAGCTGACAGGTACTTAAGCGGTACATTACTCTGAGGAGCTCAAGCCTTACGGCGGTGTAACCAAACTGTCCATTCACTGCTGGCCTTGTCTCAGTGTTCATTCAATAATGGCCTCCGAGAAATGCACCAGTAATGAGCAGTTGTAACTGTGCAGGCAGGCCCGGGAGTCTGACGCTAAGCATCAGGAGACTTTTAAGATGGCCCCGGCTCATTGGTGGAAAAGAAAAATCTGTCAGGGTTCAGTAGCTTGTAGAGACACTGAGAGCCTCGCTAGAGTTTCAGTCACATGGGAGCTCAGCTCTCCAGACCTGCCGGTGCTAGTAAAGTTGCTTGACGTGTGTCTGCTTCTGTTAGTTTAATCAGAAATCAATAGCACAAGTGAGTTTATCAGAGTTTTAACATTGCTGAAAACCAATCGATCTTAGGTCAGTGACTTTAACCATTGTTATCCAGGTGGCAAACCTCTATCTTAGCACCTCCTCCTTGGATCCTCTCAGATCCCAGCCTAGTGCAGTGAAGCGGTTAGTGTGGCAATAGCTGGTGTGGTCAGGGCTCCATGTCACCCCCAGCATCCTCAGTGTTCATTTCCCTTTCATCTTGAGTGTGAAATCGTTGCCGGTGCAGCACTGACCTCAGCATTAAGAGGTCAACTGTTGAAATCTGATGTGCGCCACTCTGGCTGAGGGACTTCAACAGATGGAGGGAAAGAGAGGGAAGGTAATACATGGAAGGGAAAAGAAGGCTCTTTAAAAAGATTCATTTCAACAAGTTGTAGCACCATAGTTACTCACGCTCCAAATAAGTTTAAGAATCTGTTGGTGGGGTGAGAAATAGTTTCACATTTTTACATAAAGAGTCATTTTCTTGACACTGGTGATCTGATGGTTTGTTTCAATTTTGAAGACTTCTTTGAAAGGAAATCCAAATTCCGAGAACAACCATTAGCGTTTTTATTGGAAGGGTGAACATCTTTATGCCCCTGCAAAAACATCACAGTCTGAGCCTTTATTAGGCTGAATGTTACAATGAAAAATTGTGACTGTTCATTCGAGGTTATGTTCAATTTGGACATACCATGTTTGTTTTCATCTTAAAGGAACACGCCGACTTATTGTGACTTTAGCTTATTCACAGTAACCCCCAGAGTTAGACAAGTCGATACATACCCTTCTCATCTCCATGCGTAACTCTGTCTGACGCCCCCAGCGCTAGCTAAGCCTAGCACAGATCCTTAGATGTAACCGGTTCCAACTAGCCTACTGCTCCGAATACATGACAAAATAACGCCAAAATGTTCCTGTTTACATGTTGTGATTTGTATAGTCACAGGGTGTACAAATAACAAGGTCACTATGCTTTTACTATCTAGTAATTGTTGACTCTATTACTCCAACTCTGGGCGAACTCCAGGCGAACTCTCTGCTCCTCACCACAGGGTTTCAGGTGCTGCTAGCAAATCACTCCGCCCAAGTAGCAGAAGTAGCAGTGCTTCGCCTTTCTGAGAATATAGTTCCCAGTTTGTATACGGTTAGAAGACGGCTGTGTCTCATATGACCTTGTTATTTGTACACCCTGTACAACATGTAAGCATGTTGGCGTTATTTTGTCACTTATTCGAAGCAGTAGGCTAGTTGGAACCGGTTACCTCCAGGATCTGTGCTAGGCTTAGCTAGCGCTGGGGGCGTCAGATAGAGTTACAACACGCATGGAGATGAGAAGGGTATGTATCGACTTGTCGAACTCTGGGGGTTACTGTGAATAAGCTAAAGTCCCAATAAGTATGTTCCTTTAAAACACTCCTACGCATGTTGATACATCGTTTTTGGTAGTTCAAGTGTTACATCCCCATTTATTTGCTTGAAACATTATTTTTTACTTTCATATTTCTCCTCACCGTTAAGGGCGCTAATACCTCTGAGTACAAAAACTCCCAAAACTCCAAACTTTGCAGCTTTTGGCAGGTTTCTACAAGATACATGCCAGAACTTCCTGTCTCCATGTGTTTTTAAACACAAGGTTCTGCATTTAAAGTCAATTCGACACCTCATCTCAGTATGAATCCCCTCCGAAAGCATATGTCATACGAAGCATCAGAGAAGTTTGAGGTCTTGTCTCATATTTCCCATCGGCTACACTTTCATCCCTCTCTCTGCAGCAGACCACCCCTAGCAACCCTGCCCAAATAAGGTGTTCTGCCTTCAATACTCTCCTCTCTGAAGAATCTGAAGAGTTCAGAATCTGCCGAAACTTTGGATCTCAAACACAAACATCTTTTATTCAAAGGGTGTCTGTAATCACAAATAAATAGCATTTCTAGCGATGAGCGCAAGGCACAAGAGAGAGAGGAGCCTATCTCAGGAGCAGATAACTAGTAGATATGATTCCTCAGATAAGGAGCAGTAATTTGGCTTTTAGAGATAGCTCCGGGGGCCGCTGTGCAGAGCTGCGCTGATTTACTGTGTGTACGGGAGGTTGTTTTTTTTTCTCCACATTTTTATCTCTCCTGTTGAAGAGCTTTTCATCTCTGATGATTTTCTCTCTTTTTTATGTATTTCCCCCAGAAGGTGAGATCACAAACCCATAGAAGGCAGAGTGGCATGTTTTAAAGCGATGGACAAAATACAAATATTTGAAAATGTATTTCATGGTAATTATGTCAGGTTTCATGGCCTTGG
Source organism: Sander lucioperca (assembly GCF_008315115.2). Classification (NCBI taxonomy): domain Eukaryota; kingdom Metazoa; phylum Chordata; class Actinopteri; order Perciformes; family Percidae; genus Sander; species Sander lucioperca. The sequence continues at coordinate 6,476,386 of NC_050178.1, read as the reverse complement.
CACAGTACTGAGGCACAGCCTGGATGCCTTAATTTGTGTAGAAACTGTAATCATTTGTTCATTTCAAGGTGAAAATTGCATTTTTTAATTTAAATTGTATCCTGCGTGATAGGCTATTATCTAGAAAAATTGTCGCTGTGTATGGCGGTCTATGCCCTGCCGTCACGGCTGTTTAGAGCCCACCTCTCCTGAGAAAGGGCTTATATATGAATCTCCTGACTGAATGCACCCAGCTTGTTCTTCACTTAGGGCTGCCACTGCACTCATTTCCATTTTGTTATTAATATTAATTAGTTTGAGAGCACAGCTCAGATTTGAAATGTAAATCAAGCTTGGCTTCACAGTGATTTTTATCTTGCTCCGATTTCTTAGATTTACAACTTTACTTGGACTTTTTTCTTCTCCATTCATTTAAAAAAAAAAAAAACTGCTTTAAGGGACCTGTGCATTGCATGTGTGTGTGTGTGTGTGCGTGTGTGTGTGTGTGCGTGTGCGTGTGTGCGTGTGTGTGTGTATTTGTGCATCTATGTGCACACTTGCAATATTGGACTAATTGGTTGGTTATATCTTATAAATTATATGTAAACTGATGAAATGCAATATAGGTAAAATATTTTATAATTGGGAAGCAGATTCTGGTAAATAAGACGACTTAAAGCTATCAAAATACCCAATTTGAGCTTCTGCTTTTTACTTATACATTACAGATTGTCTATCTATAATACCTGAGAGGGATAACCATGACATTCAAGATCCTAAAATCTTCTGAAAATAAGATTTTCTCCCTATGCAAAACACACAGTTGGGCAGGAGATATATGCACAGCAAGCTGTGCGTCTGTGTCTGTGTCAGTGGGATCCTTGAGGTGACGAGCACAAAGCTGAGGCTCAGGTACACGGCGTATGCTGGCATAATTACAGGATTTGGAGGATTATTATACTGTAAGTGCTTTCATGGCGACAGCTGGGAGCTTTTTACTCCCCGTGACACATAATCTCAAAGAATAAAACCAAGACCCCCAGAGCATCTCTTAATCATTTCTTAGCATACCTGCACACGGCTCTGAACTCCCTTTCTGAAGACAGATTTGTAAAATTAGAATATAATTATCATATCTGGAATAAAATATTCTAAAGTCATGTTTTCAAATGCACATTTTCTTTAAAATTGAGACATTTCTTGGCATGTTTTTCTTCACTGGAGGCCCTCGCTGGTCATTTGTGTTCTACCTTCTTCTTCATGGCTGCCCTGAGTCTTCAGCAGCAGGTTATTTATCACAGCATGGCCAGGTTCAGGAGCCTGGTCCTAAATTAGATCTAAATCAGAGCCTCTATTCCATGGCTCAATTTGAAAGTGGGTATGACCAGGCTGAGGTTGCGACTTCTCTATCGCTGCCTCCTGAGCGATAGGACCTCCTGGTCTCTGCGGTGAGGCTCAGGAGTTTCATTTCCATCCCTGTGATTTAAACAAACCCATTACCGGCAGCCATTTATGCACAGGGGCAGTATGCAAGCCGCGGGCCTGAGGACACAGCCCATGGCTAAGCTACCGTAGCACAGAGCCACCTTCAATGGCCGTATGTCCATATAAAGAGGGGAGAGGAGGAACGAAGAACTAGGGCCTCTGCACTTTATCTAAACCACTCCAGAGAGGCGAGTGGAATCGGCTCTTGTGGGCTCTGTTTATCCTCTGCTCCTGTAGTCAATCAATTAGGGGATCAAAGGAGGAGATGAGGGAAGTGTCACAAAGCTCTCCCACACACCACTGCCTGAGCTGCCACCCCGTCCAGTCTGAGTGACAGCAGACCGGAGGGGGACCAAACTCCCAGGCCGGCACCTCAGGAGACAAGCTGGAGCAAAGGGGACAACCATGGCACATGCCAAGGTCTATTCTGGACAACCAGAACACAAACTTTTAGTGGAATATATGTAAGATGACACACAGCAGGCAAAGAGCCACCTGACAATGCATATTCAATAATGTTGAGAGGATCCACTGAAATCCTTCCATCTCCTCAGAGTGAACTCATATACAAAAATGTTGATTTAGTTATTGATCATATTCCTGCCTTATTAACATGCTTCTCCAGAGTCCTTTTTTTTAAATGTGTGTTTTGTAAATCGACACTGAAGATAATTTCCACTTGTGCCACATTTAACTGAGCCTCGATGAAAATATTGATAATGATAACGTGGTGATAACACTGCAATTTGGAGCTGATTTGAATCTGTAAATCTAAAGGGAATACTTAATATTCTGCGTCCGTTTATACTAGCTGAGCTGTTCAAATATTTAACAAAGTATGAAATATGAATAATAGTTACCTCATGATAACACAGTCTAAATAGAAGTTTATTCAGATGAGTCCTTACTTTATTTAGCATCAAATGTATCTCCTAATACAATTTGATGTTAATGATGTTAATACTTGTGATTAGTGATGCCTTTAATTAGTTTCATTTAATTGCAAATGAACAGTAAAGTATTGGATATTATTTTTGCGCTCTTATGAAATGTAAATACATCTCTCATAGCGCAACTTGGCATGATTTTGCTGTCATTACTAATTTACACAACATAATGTATAGACATTTTATCGCTGCAGTGACAGCAGACATATGTAACATGTTTGAAGTGTGTTTAAAATCAATCAGGGCTGAATGAACATACCTAAGGCATGTTTCACATACCTCTGGCAGTGCTGATGGCAAAAACTGAATGAGTTCAACTGACGTGTAATATAAAACACAGCGGATGCTTCCAGACCACACCGGTTAGTTCCCCTGCATTCACACCATACCACAGAGATTTGCACACACCATTCCTTGGTCAGTGGCGGGAGAGGAGAGCGCTGCTGGTCAGTGGGCACAATGAATGACTTCCTACAGCTGCAACCAGACACACTCTCAGTCTGTGTTTCTGAGTCTGGGACGTCTGAGCTCTCATCACTCCCTAATCACATCACCAGCACTGGAACAGTCTGCTGGTGGCCGCTCGTTCCACTAATGTACTTGAACACACATGGAGGACACACACACACACACACACACACACACACACACACACACACACACACACACACACACACACACACACACACACACACACACACACACACACATGCACAGGCTGTGTGCATATGCTTATGTATACATGTGTATGTGCATATGGTGCACTCATAAACTTTACACTAGGGCTGCAACCAGCGTTCATTCATTATTGAATAATCTGCTGGCTTTATTAATTGTCAGAAAATACTGAAAAATACTTATCAGAGCCCCGGCTGATGTCTTCACACTGCAATTTTTGTCCGAACAACAGTCCAACACTCAAATATATTCTAAATCACAATGATATCCAACAATAAAAAGCAGCAAATTTACACATTTGAGTAGCTGAAAGCAGATCATTTCTGTTATTTTTGTTTGAAAAATGATTTAAACAGTCAGCTAATTATAGATATACTGTAGTTGCAGATTCATTTTTCTGTAATGGATCAGTTGACGAATCACACTACTTCAAACACTAACACATGGTAAAACAATCTGAAATCTAAAATAGAATATGTTTAAAAAAAATAATCAACACACAATAAAAATACGAATGGCAGAATCAGTTTTGGATCTTTAATTGATAACAGTTACGCCAGTGTTACAGTAAACACACCAACAGGCTGAAGGTAGTAAATACCAGTACACGTTTCCCACTACTCTAATACTTCATACAGCAGAATAAATTATACCATGATAATATACACACATGCGGAACAGAAAAAGGAGTAAAGCAAAGCACAGATGTCAGAAAGCAACTAAACAAGTTAAGGTTCAAACAGACGGGAGGGGGCATAAGGAGTTGTATGCTTTAAATATCCAAATGTTTGACCTAAGTGTTAGAAATGGGTTTGATACACTAAAGACAATTCTAAAATTCTTCCTTTTTAAAATATACACATAAGTGAGGCGTCTAAGCGTAGCAGGGAGAACTGCTGTGATTCAGTGCGGAATCAGTGTTACTTTAACTTCTTCTCCTTAAGTCATATTGGTCCACAAATCAAACATGACTCCATTCAGTTTCCCAGAGCAGAGAGGCTGTGTTCACCAGCTTCATCACCATCCTGAACCGTTGGTAAAGTCCCGCACCGAAGTCTCAGGGTTCAGGTGTGTTAGGTCCATGGTCCAGTCGAGTCTGGTCTGCACTAATAATCAGTCTGTGAGATCAGAATGCTCTGACACATGAAGATGTTTCATCAAGCCACCTTTCAAATATACAGTGGCCCTGTGGTCCAGGGAGTCTATGTGTGTCACCAAGCATTCATTTTCCATTAAGCTCAGTTTGATCCTCTTTTATACAACTTTTAATTGGAACATTTTTAATGGAAATTATTATTATTTTACTGATTTATACAAATTCAATCTTACCTGGGCCCAAAAACAGAAACACAACTTTTGGTCAAAACAGGTCAACCAATTAAATACTATTAAAACATAATCAACAGAAAAATAAGCCAGTTAAGGAAACTCAAATCAAACATTTACTTCCACAGATTCCTTGCTTACCTACCACTCAACATAGTTTTGTTTTAGTATAAAACATACTCTTTATAAACAAACAATACACAATCTGCTCCAGCTACTGTACAGTTTTCCGTTTTTTAAAGGCGACTGAGGGCCAAATCCTGTCTTGAGATAAAGTGAAAAATTCATCATCATGGATATCACACACACACATCTCAAGAGATCAGCTGGTCCTGGATCGTGTCATAAGTCAACTATGAGTGCTACACAAATGTCTCATATCCACTATTCTTTATTTTTTTCCATCTTTTTGTACATTTCAGTGAGTCCGTCAAAGCGGAGGATTAGAGGGGGTTTCCGGTCCAAACCAGTGAGGGGGGCCAATCAGTGGTGTTACCTGTGCCCTTTCACAACTGACTGGATTATATGATTTTCAGAGTGCATGTGAATGGCACAGCTTGTGTACTTTTTAATCTCATAACAGAAAGCGTTGGAATGCTTATGGAGCCGGTGGAATGTTTCGAAGGAATGCTTGTTTAGTCTGAGAGTGGAAACCAGTTGAAGGTGCATTTACACAATGAGTTTTTTACTCTATGAAAACAGAAATACTGGCTAGTAATGGGAAGGGTCACTGTGAATTAGCTTTGACATTAATTTTGTGTGATTTAATCTGCTTTACACTGTTAAAGTCACATAGGGTTTCCTGGCAGATGGGATTTGGGAGGAGTAAAGGGGTGGGGGGATTGAGTTAGCCCTCCTTGGCAAGGTCCATATTTCTATACAAAATACATTAATTTGCCCAATCCTGTTTTTGCAAACAATGCCCCCCTCCCCATGGACCGCGGCTAAGGATGGGATGGAGGTTAGAAGGGGAAAGCTATTGGCCGCCAAAACGCTGCTTTAATTCCCTGCAGAATCCATCCAGCCAGACTTCCCACAGAGTGGCCAAGTTCTTTAGGAATGTCAAGATGAATATGAAAGTGGGAAGGTCAAATCGCTCACGAACATTAGAGCTCAGGGAACAGGCAGAGGAACAGCAGCTTGGAAAACAATCATCCTCTCTTTGTGTGACTGTGCCGACACGCAAAACATGCACACGCAACAGACACACACTCCCAAATCATCTCAGTCATCCACACTGTGTTTTACACACCAACATCTAACAGAGAAAAGAGATACGAATGGAATCAAAGAACAACATAAATCACATTAACCATAATCATATAACAGCAACAATAATCTTAACAATATCAAAAAGGAACAAGAATAAGAGTCGTTCAAATGATATTGGCTTTGTTAACTACTATGAACAGCAAGGTCAAAGTACATGTTGTTGATGGCTCTAAATGTGTGCTGGACTGCAGCCAAGACAAACAGGAACCCGGGCCAAGACGGCCATCCTTGGGTGTTCTGGGGTCCTGTCTGGCCTTCTGAGCTAAACAAAACAGGGTTTGGGGCTGGGGAAGGAGTACAAGGAGCAGGCAGAGAAGCCCAAAGGTTGAGAAGAGAGGGTACAGAGCCGCCTGGTGGTTGGCAATGGCGTGAAACGTTTAGTTCCATTCCCCAAATTGCCTTGTCGCACTCTCAAGCGTCACTTTCTCTGTTACACAGCGAGGCTACGTGTCTGTGTGCTGATGTAATGGCCGGGGGGCGAGCTAGAGTCCAGACTTGATGGAGCATGGAGGAAGGTGGCAGAGGGAGGAGGAGAGTGGTGCTGGGTGCGTCCTGGGAGGGGCTTTAGTAGGCTTGTCCCGTCTCCACCTGCAGCAGTCCCAGCACGGCCGAGTGGTCTCCAAGTTTCATCCTCCTCTGGGTAGACAAGCTCACGTTCTTGGCCAGGTAGTCCACAGCAGCTGCACAGAAACAAAAAGACAGAAAAAAACACACGTCAGACAGGTGGTAGATTCCTGAGACATATGTCCTATTCACTCTCATTTCATTCCTCTGATTAAGGCTGAAATAAGTTGTGGCAGAAGCGAGTGATTCAAAGGAAAACAATTCACAGAGAGAGAGAGAGAGAGTGAAAGATAAAAACCCCTCCCCTGTCCCTTGTCTGAGGTTGGCACGCTGCTGGCACTGGAGCATGTGCATCCTGGTAAAGTCTCCATGCTGTCACTCAGACGGGTCCCCGTGTGTGTTCTGTGTGCCAGTCTTCATTACACTTGGCATCTCTGATTTCATGCCCTCCACACTCCACATGGCCGATCATTTTCATCCTCAGACAGCAGCTCTCTCCTCTCTCCTCCATTCATTACCCATCTACTGTGCTCAATCACCATCTTAATTAACCTCACATCAGCTCACATCCGCACTGCCACATCCGTCACTTTCTTGCTTGCTGACAAAACACTGGTACGCACACACAAAACGTGACGGATTGGCATGCGCTCACGTGCATTCACGGACCACAACACAAACAACATTTTAAAAAAAGACGCACAATACAGCAGATCACTACTAGAAGAAGCATATAAATACAAACAAATGTTGGCTAGCTGGCGCTGGCTGGCTTGTTTGGGAAGTGTGCTTCTTTTTACCTCTTATAAATGGCTGTGACAGCATCAGTCAATTATGCTGATCTAATAAAGAAAACTCTTTCCTGCCCTGAGGGTGTGTGTATGTGTGTGTGTGTGTGTGTGTATGATGGAGAAGAGAAAAAAGGGAGAGAGGTGGGCAAGAGGACACTGTGGCCCCTGAGGGTGTGCCGTTCTTTGAAGTGGCCCTCTCCTCTTTCCCATCCAAGTGGAGTGGGGTGTGACTAAGGCAGCTCTCTAGGAGGATGGTGGTGGTGTTGGTGGTGGTGTGAGGGGGGGTCTTTATCAAGAGCATGTGTCTGCCTCCACCAACCAGGGTGCAAAGGTCAGTAGGCTCTCTTGCCTGGGAGTTGGACATCACTTCATAGGCTTTTTAAATGTAGTCAACTTTAGAGGAGGATATAAAGGAGTGACTCGTTTGGACACATAAAAAGACAAAAGCACAACAACTCAAGTTAAACACAGACTTACAGTATATAAATGTTAATTCAGGGTTTACTCACTCTGTCCGTACTGGCTATACTGGTAGCCTGCAGTGACGGGGTCCACACTGTAGCTGGTGGCGCTGTAGGTGGGGGGGCAGTATGACTGGGAGGAAGCCAGGCTGTCCTTGATGGTGTCAGAGCGCTGGCTGCAGCTGGCTGAGATGGGGTTGGAGCTGTCCAGGCTGCTGTGCAGGGGGGAAATAGAAAAGTCGTGCTGGGGCTGGGAGGGTACGGCGCTGGGGTTACTCAGGATACTCATCACCTGGGGGTGAAGGGGAAACGGAGGATGTTAGAAATTTGGAAAATTGAGGATCAAAGCATTGACAGAGTTAAGGGGAAAGTACATTTTTTCTGCAAATATAGTGCCATCCTAGCACTTCACGGTAAAGATGCCAATAGAAATACACCATTTAAACTTTGAAATAGGGAAAATGGAAAAACTTCCCCATCTTTTTTTTTTTTTTAAAGAGCAGAGAGAAAGATACAAAGAAGGTGATGAGGTTAAAAAAAGGAGAAAAGGAACAAGAGAGACTGTTTCATTAGCTGGCGCTGCCATTAAGTGTTCTGCTGTGGGACAGAAGGGTCCCAGGGTGATAATAGACCCACCATCCGTGCCAGACAGCCCCTGTCCCGGAGCCTGAGGCCTGAGCCCGAGCCTACAGCACAACAAGCACCAAGGGAGTCCCTAATCCCTCGCCCCTAGCCTACCCATCTCATGAATAGTAATGGAGTTGGAACTGGTAAATGATCCCCTCAGATCCCCACACAAAGTAGGATCCACAAACGTTACTGAGGGGCCTGCTGATACTTGCAGGTTGAGGCTTGCCTGAATATCACAGTGTGTATATTATTCATAGTGCATAAAAGCTTCCAATTCAATATTTTAGATTAATGTAATAGCATGTGACATTCGTCAGGAGAAGGTCTCAAAATATGTTAAAATGGAAGAGATTACCTCTAGTGCTACCCCAGTCTGAAGCACAGTGGCCCAGAACACTGTGAAGAATTTAGTTTTCTTATGCTGTGAGTTTCTTTAAGTGAAAAAGCAAAGTGGAGTGTGTGTGTGGGAGGGGGTGGTAAAAAAGGAATTGTCCCACACATGCTTCCCGCCTATAGCAGGGAAGCCTTCCCTTTAACATCAGGTTCATGTTGAGTTTTGCTATGCTGCACTGGCCTTTGGCCCCTTGGCTGCTAAACCAATTAGCCCATCATGGAGGTGGTTACACAGGGGGGATACACACGCAGACATATGTTTGCATGCAGGCACACATGAACGGACACATACATGCACGCAAACATACGCTGCAAACATAGAGGCAATGCAGGGGCAAGCCAAACAGTTCACAAATTATGCATTAAGACAGGAATATCCCACAGAGGGAAAATTAACCATATTCTGCAAATTAATCATATCTTCAGAAAAGGCCTCTGAGGAAATATGAAGCACTTGAAGCACATCATACACATAAAGGCTGGTTAGTCATTTCCACATGTTAATTCTATCAGTATGGAAACCCCCACGCCCCGTCCCCTCCACATCTGCGGACAAAACATGTGACATGTATCCATAAGTGGGAGATTCATGGCCCTCTCAATGCTGGACACATGTGATGCTTCCTCCCATATGGAGCCGAGCCGCACACTCTGAGGAGGATGAAATGTGTATGTGTCCTGATGGTTTGTGATGGTTGAGAGTGAAGGGGAGAGCTTCTACAGTGTCCTGAGAGAGACAGCTGCAGGGTATGAGTCCATTTTAGTCATTGGTTAATTAAAGCTTGATTACATCGCTTCCTTATGAAATAGAATAGCCAACAATTGGCCCCAATATTATTCATGCTCATAAAAGTTCTTCTAAAGAAAATGGCTTCTTATCATTGACATTGTGGCAGTTTTGCTATTTTAGAGAAATTAGGATGGGTCAGCCACTTTAGAGTCTAACAAGTGTTGTCATCTGTGAGGACGTCGCTATCCTTCAGTCGTCCTTCCTCGAAAGAGGATTCTGTCTTAATGATTTGAGTTGAGAGGGGAGAAGGTAAACTCTTCATGTAGTCGTCAGGTTCTCATTAGCTGTGTGTCAGTTACATTTTGTGTTCACACCACTATAACAAATATCAATGCTGTTTCAACATTGTCCTCTCAATCTGATGAAGGTACAGATATAGGTGGATTTATCTTTCAAGTGCCGGGTTGGACTGTGTTGGTGTCACTTCAGCCTCTCAGCAAAGTTGTCTTCCTCCACCCACATCTCCAGTATTTTAGGTTTTCCATAGGTCAACTTTAATTGCATGGCTTTGCTACTTTGATGTCCCCATAAAGTTCTCTCACTTCACATTCAGGGGTTAAATAATACGTAGTCACATAAGCTCATAAAAAACATTTGCAGACTGATACCTTCACATATTTCTGTTGCTACATGCTATGTAAAACAAAACTTTATAGATATTACATTTTGGCAGAAAGTCTAGCATTCCTGCTGGCAAAATCCTAGCCAGTGAATTTACTGTCAGAGAGGAATAAAAAAAGCTTTTTGTTAGATTTATATATTTAACATGCACAGCTTGATAGACATTAATGGAATGTGGTTTTTGGATTGACAAGGTTATTGTCAATGTAATATTTGATGGAGTTTCACTGATGCACCAGGATGTCACTCAAGTGCTATTACACCTCTCAGTATAAACACAGGTGCATTAAACAAGACTTGTGGAGTTTGAATTGGTGTAAAATTTCAGAACTGAGAAAAAAATCTTAACAACTACATAACTTTTCCTAACATGCTCTTTACACTCTTGCAGAGAAGACTTCCTCACTGCTTCTCTCCCTCCCTCCCTCCCTCCCTCCCTCCCTCCTTCCCTCTCTTCTCCCCCACCTCCCTCTCTTTCCTTGCAAACAGCGTCCTCAGCAGCCCAGAGTTCGTTTGTTGTTTGACGTTGTGTGAGTGCTGGTTTGGCAGATAATGTGAGCCAGGACCTAGTTTAAAGGACAATGCTCCAGGGCGTTCCCTGCCTCTCTCACCCCCTCCCCTCACCCATTCCCTCTCCTTTTTCCGCTCCCTCTCTACAGATAGATTACTTTATAAATAATAATAAAAAAGTAATTAATTCTCTCAACTTCTGAGCCCTCCAGCCTGTGGCGAAGTGAATGGAGGAGTGTAAATTGATACAATGTGCATCCTTTCAGATAAATAAATAGCGCACTTGAAACACAAATAGAGGCCCTTTCATACCTCCCTAATTTCTTCAACAGTTAAATTACATTTTTTTTGTCTGCGTGAATGTTTGACGAGATGTTCTTTGTTGGATTTCTTTCCAGAATAAAACAATGTGACAGAGACAGAGCTGAGAGAAACACTGTGAGTGATACGAGAAAAAAAATAAAACCAGAAAGAATGGGGGGAAAGCCAGCAAAAAAAAAACTTTTTAAACAATTTAGTTCTAATATCTTGTGCAATATTTAAATGTGCAGCATTTATGTCTTTTTATAGTTAGTGGTATGGTATCAATGTGCCTTAAATCTGTGACCCAGAACATTTATGTAACAACTGTTTGTTCTTGTTCAAGCACCTGACGATAATAAGTGGACACATGAACTCTTATTTTGGACTAAAACAACATAAATTCACACATTTAAAGAGAGGAAACGGAGAATGAAAATATGATAGCCTATAGAAAGAGGGCGAGGGGGGCAGAAGAGGGAAGAGAAAGTGATATAGGGTGAGTGAGAGGAAAGTGGAGGCTTTGGGAAGTACAAAGACTCCTGTAGGACTGCGCTGGCCTGAGGGCTAGCCTGCCTGGAGAGCTGATAGGAGCCCCTTCTGTTCCATTCCCGGCGCCAGCGCCAACACACCCCACTCCACAAATACTCTAATCTGCGCAAGACTGGATTAGTTCCTCTGTCACCGATAGCACCCTGTTCTGCCCAAATCAAAATGCCCCCAAGATGTACCTTTAAGTTAGGCAGAGGTCACCGGGGCAGACAGGGAAAAATGAGCACTCCAAATGACTGTAAGTTATCTGAGTGGTGCAGAATAGCATCTTGCACCTTAGCAGATCTGCCTGGCTGATACTCGCTTCAGCAAAGAGTGATTAAAGATCCACAGTGATGACACTGAATTTGAGATCAATATTTGAAGGCCAGTCCTGAGGGTGTGATTACAGGAAGAGAATATACTCTTTAATTCTGTGAACAAAGAGTCACACAGATCCAGTGCCTGGAAAGTGTCTGACTTTGAAAACTAAATATTATATCTGGACTCTATATATATTTGAGAAGGAAATCTAGAGATTATCCTTGAAAACTTTAATTTGCATTGCTTCAAATTATGATTTCAAAAATCTAAATCAAACATCTAATAACCTGAAACAAACATGAAGAAATAAATTACAAATACACATATCATGGACCCCCCCCTCATCCTCCTCTCCCTAAGTCAGTTGACTCCTGCTTTCACAATGTCCCACCCTTCCCCCATCCCTCACATGAGAGGGCCGGCCCAGCGGGCAGTAAGGCCCCTCATCTGAGCAGACAAAATGACTATTTAAAAATAACAGTGATTGCATAAATTGAATTAAAGCGTTTTGGTCACGGTGGAGGTGGCGAGAGGGGTGGCGTGGGGCCGCAGCAGACAGCCGGGATGGTGGCAGGCAGCAGATGATGGGCTCTGGCCTGCATGCCACTGCGTTAATTGGCTGCGGCACATTAATAAAAACTGAAAAGTGTCTTCCACCAGCGCCATAGGATGAAGAGACAGAAGCAGAATGAGCAGTAGAATGGGAGGAAGGGTGGTGGGGGAGTTGATGCTGGAGGGAGAGAAATTGGCCTTTGAAGAATGTGATGCACATGGGGGGGTTGGGGTGGGGTGGGTGCTAATTGTGTTCAATTAATTGGCTGATTGGCACTGACAGAATCTGGGCACTGACAAGTGAGGCACAGATGAGGACGATTAGTGGGCACTGGAACAAGCTGTCACTCCTCACAACATGTTAGCCATCCTGCGCCTGTGTCTCTTCTCCCTGTGAAGCTGTTCATGCATACAAAGAAAGCTGAAACAAGTGGGAAAGGAATATTTAGGCTTTTTTATACCTCTTCTCTCTCTTTGAACATTTTCATTAAGCTAAATCCTGTCCAGCCCACTTTAGCTCATGCTAGTTTCACTGTTCAAGAAAGCACAGCTGCTCAAGCTGGAGAAAGGTCCCCCTCCCTCCTAAACATCCCACAGTATAAGCTATAAACTTGGCCCAGCGCTAACCAGAGGTTAATATGCCGTCTATTGGACTGCAATTGGAGAACGTGTGGGGAGCAATCCTCTATTCTCTGCTAGTGATATGCTTGAGTAACTATGGGATGGATTCAGCCACTGGGAACAAGAGAGGCCCCCTTCAAAGCGTGCACACACACACACACACACACACACACACACACACACACACACACACACACACACACACACACACACACACACACACACACACACACACACACTTTTACTCTCTGCACCTTGCACCAACGCTTCTTCTAAATTAAACGGCAGATTTTCTGATTCCAGGAGAGTGGTTTCAGCGAGGCAGGGTTTGTGTGTGTGAGGGAGCAGCTTCAGAAGGAAAGCGAGGCGGATCAAGGGAGTGAAGGAGAAAAAGGGGGGAGAAAGAGGAGGAGGGGGAGGAGGAGGAGGGTGGGGTTTGTTTGCTAAAAACAGCAGGGGCCAGGTCTAGTGAAAAATGTCAGGTCAAATTGTTCTTGACAGTGTTAATATCTGCACCTCATAGCCATAATTACATGTAAATAAATAGTGAAATAGCTCTCAGCTGGAAACTGAGAGGGGAGAGCTGCTGCATGAGACAACCAGCTGAGGACCCAACCACCTCCCATATTCTCATCTTATTGTCAGGAGGAAGAAAGGAGGAGAGAGAAAGAGACACGTGCAATGAAGCATGCTGGCAATAGATACTCAGATATCTACTTTTTTTGTTGTTTTTTTTAAAAAGGCTAAGAAAACGGTTAGATCAACTTAGCAAAGAGTCCACATTGAAGTCAGGGACCAAGAAACCAATGAGGGACATGCAGAAAGAGACTTGAGAAAACTTGAGAGAGAGAAAAAGTCAGAGAGAGTATTAATCACAGCTATGCACCTGTCAGAGTGGCATCTGGAACTAAGAGGAACCACATGCAGCTAGACAACAACCCAAGACCTCCGGCTAGCAGGACAGGTTCACAGCGAACCAGCCCTCCTTCTTCCCCGCCGTCCCATAACCTCCTGCACCCTGACCCTTGACCCCGGAGATGGGTCACCCAGCGTATGCCCCACAGACACTTCACCTGCCCTGTGGCCTGCTATTACAGATTGCATTTATATATTAATATGATTATTATTTCTATTATTATTTAAATACAAATCACCTTCAAATAGTGTATATATGAGGCTGGAAATCTCTGCAGATGAGCATGTGACACAGTGCATGTATGTGTGTAATAGGTATTTTAGATAGGATCGATGTCTGTGCCTATACTTTAATAAAAGCAGTACCACTTTCCACCTTACAGGCATTTCAACTGCGTGGGACACACAGCATGTGAATCAGTCTCAGTCATTTTCCTCCTTAAATCCCCATCTTCTAGGATTTACTGAAATTCATATTGGCTGCCTCTGCAAGATAAATGTAAATCACATTCCCTTATATTTACTATTTATCAGGATGCAGCAGCTCACTTTCAGCAGGAAATATCTCTCACCCGCACACAAACACCCTTGCATTTAAATAGCATTTTTATTGTCCGCCATAGCCTTTCATCTGGGCGTGGGGAGAAGAGCTGCCTCTCCAGGGGAGAGAGTTGGAGCAAAAGAGGAAGGTGGAGAGAGAGCGAGAGAGAGAGAGAGAGAGAGAGAGAGAGAGAGAGAGAGAGAGAGAGAGCAAAGCACTATTGGCAAGGCATCATGGGATGACATAAAGCCAAATAGAGGGAAGAAAGGTTGGTAGGTGAAAAATAGATTATGAATACATAAAGCTCCAACCAAAAATATTTTGGAATGGAAAAGAAAATGGCTTTACTTGGGTGCTCGGGAGACCTAAAAGCTGGAGTGAGCAACAAATGGCTCAGGTATGCAGCGGCTAGCAAATGAGGCCTACATGTAAAGCTGCAGCTATCACCCATGATATGCACCATGAATGACACTCTTTGGTTCTGTAAAGTGTCAAAAAGCTTTGAGTTTAGAACAAGAAACAATACTAATAGTTATTTCATACTTTATAAACACTACAGTCCATGCAGATATTTGTTTCTGCAAGCTGCAGAAACAAACCAAGATACATTATCATAAAGAAGACGAAGAGCCAATGCAACACAACAACTACGACGACGACGACCATGACGTGCACAGAGGTACATTTCTGGTGTCACAGGCACAGAATATTTCCTCAGAGTTCAAAAGTGTTGCAAAACAACAGCAAACACTAATAATCTGTGCAGAAACAGTATAGCCAGTGGATATGATTTACAGTCTCTGGATTTTCTTGGCAGCTGCCAACAGCAGGTCTCTTTTTTTCTGAAAGCCTCTTACATCTTTTTTTATACTTGCCAAATTGAAACAGTATTTGTTTTAATGGGAGTTCTAATTAACCAGTATGTATTCCCCCTCTTGCTCTGCGAGTGGCTGAGCTATGAATGCAGGCTATGTGCTCATCCCCTTTGATTTGTTGTCAGTGAAGCCTGCCAGCTGACACAGTGCCCGGTGAGAGGCTTAATGCCCAAGTTTTAATAATGTGGGGGACTACATGAATCTCCCCCTCTCATTGGTATTCAGGTGCAGAATGTCTTGTTAGAAGTCAGGGAGGGAGGCGGAAAGAAGCCAGAGCTCCAGATTGTTCCGTACATTTTCCCCTCTCCATTTATTTTTTTTTTTTTGGCAATGGCAGAGCTTGCTTCTTAAAAATAATTCATCCCGTTTTTAAAAGAAGCGTCTGCGCTAGCTAATGGAAGAGCAGCAGCACAGTTTGGAGTCTCCCCTGGCTTATCTCTCTCAGACAGTTGTGGGGAGTCGCTGGTGAGCATGGTGTCAGTGTGCGTGGTACGGTGCAGCGCCGCGCGGGCAGGCAGGCCTGGGGACACAGATCAAAGGGAGGCAGGGGTGAGAGCCGCTCTGCCTCTGATCCCGTGTACGTGTGTGTGTGTGTGCAAGTGTGTGTGCGAGTGTGTGTATGTATGTGTGTGTGTGTGTGTGTGTGTAGGCCCGGCCCACTCACACAGCCCAAAGGTCCTCCTCAGATACACACACACACACACACACACACACACACACATCCTTGTCATTCCAAAACACACAACACTTTCATAAAACTGCAAAACAGAAAAAAGTTCCTCAAAAAACTTTGCAAACTTCCTTCATCAAAACAGAAATAAAATCTCTATCTGTCATAGCTTTGAATTCCCACTCTCCATAATCACACCTCCCTATCATTTGAATAACCTGTGAACACCATACAACATCACTGCAGAGCATTTCCCACTTTTACTATGCAATAGAAATGCTTTTTTTTCCTTCTTACTATTTCCTCATGTCATTATTTCTAGAGATTTCTCTGAGTAGTGAAACCCAAGCTCTGCCACTGAGCTCCTCTCGCATTGCTTCAGCTCTCCAGTCAGTGCAGTTGTTTTCTTTCCTCTCCCAGCAGGTGTCCCTGTCATGCAATAATGAGGAATTCAGCCCAAATGTCTCCCCACAAAATGCAATGCCCATGAACAGTGCTTCAAAGAATAATTTGAAACGTATCTAAAAGGCTCTTTAGAGTTTCATATTACCAGGGTTTGTTTGTAGGGTTAGGGTTGTACAGTATACGTTAGGTAAATATGCAATATTCTTAATAAATGATTTGCATTGGCTGTCATAGCATGCCCTCTTTAGTTGTAGGAAAGCTGCCTGTCTTGTTGTTTTCTAGTCAGAGTATACAAAATAAAAATTTGAAGCATGATAGCCACATATGAGGCCAGAGACAAAGGCCTATTTAAAATGGGCCACAATGAAAAAGCAGACATGCTTAAATCTTCAGGTAAAGAGAGACTGGAATGTCTGTCCTCTGTGCCCTTGCCTTTCCTTGTTTGCAACACCCGCTGTGCCGCTAAATGAAACAAGACCAACCACAAAACACTTCTGGTGTCATACCTTTTGCCCAGCCATGCACAGCTTCACTCTCACCACCCCTAATATACTGCCTCCCTCAACCAGCCAAACATGTTGTATATCCCACAATGACAGCAACCAGTTTGAGTGCAGACAGCTTTTCCACCGCCTGTAATGGGAAAATGTGTGCTGTCGGGATAGGTTATGGGATTGGGATGGACGCGAGCTCCTGTCGGGACTGCTGAATGCTGCAGGATTCCATTACAGACTTGGCACCTCGCCACCACAGCCCATTTACTGGGAATCAGAGAATTTTTGTCAATCTTTACAGCAACCGCTAGGCCATCAATGCCAGACACTTGAAGAAATAGCTTGCACACATACCAATGCACAAGCATATCTCCTGCAAACAGATGCTGTCTGTAACTCAAAATATCAAATTCTCATTTCCATCTTGATAGAGAGTCTCCTTGTGTTGCTTTTTCCATTACAGGGAAGGGAAAACAGGAGAGTAAAAACTGTAAATCATGGAAAATAAACTGTGAGCTGTCGAACAATCATCGATAATTTTCCAAAGCAGAAACGAATTTTTTAGCCATCCTTTAACCGAAATTTGTTTAAATGCGAAGACAAAACAAGGTCTGACTTGGAAAAGATAAACTTAGTGTTTATTGTGTGAGTTTTGTGTGGATGGCTGCATGTTAGTGAAGAGAGAGAGGGAGACAGAGAGAGAGAGAGAGAGAGAGAGAGAGAGAGAGAGAGAGAGAGAGAGAGAGAGATGGTGGCTGCCCAGCCCAGCAGGACGCTGCACCACAGACTGAACTCTGATTCTGCTGTCAGTGGGAACATTCATCTCCATGCTGAGAGACTGATAGGAATGCCACACAGCATTCTGCATGCATTCAATACATTTCAATTCTGTGCAGTGCAAACATGGTGTGACACATCAAAACATCTACACCACATGCATATGCCCCTCTGAAAAAAAAAGAAAGAAAAACATAATTTAAGTTCTAAAATTATAATAAATTAACAAAAAAAATTATAAAATGCATTTCAGGTGTTTAAAAAAAACTTCAATCAAACTGACTTGATAGAGTAATTGAATAGTGAAAATCCATGCTGTACAGTAGCCCAAAGGCTCCTGTCCTAATCCTCACTATGACAGGAAATGTTTAATATCCCAACACATTCTTGAATGCCTGTGAAGAGAGGGAGAGAAAGCGACAGTGTACCCCATGCCAGTACTAGAGAGAGACATTAATGAAAAAAAAAAAACTGACTCCATGTTCCTGGTGTTTTTCTGCAGGTTTGCAGTGAGAGCATTAGCAGTTAAAGCCCCTGTGCCACGATTAACAATCAAACACGCTGTGAGCCTCCATGTTATCCTCCGTCGCTCCAGCAGGAGAGAAAATCTCTTTTTTGTCACAAAATCCTTAATTCTTTCTTCTCTGAAGAAAGAGGGTAATACCAAGAATGTTTCCAATCTGCTTTGAGAAATATTTGAAGAAAAAAAAACTCCCAATAAAACACGTGTGAACGACGGGGTAATTGTGGACAAATGCAGCATTGAAATTCATTTTCAACTCTTTACACACCATTTCAATCTTATTTTCTGCCTGTTAACCACATCTTGTTGGCGAGGGTGGGCAAGACTGGCCAGTATTGATGGGTAATTGTGTATAATTCACTCCGTACACACGATTTGCATCAATACAAATCATTTTTCATTCAGTGCTACTTAAAGCTCAACCCTTACCATAGAGTCGCATTTTAACGCTCATTAATGAAGGTGTCCAAAGAGGTTAATGTGAAATCCAGTGCTTTTCAGAAGAGGGAGCAAACAAACCTGCACATACTGTGTAACACATTAAGATGGCACAGAGGAGAATGCGTAGAATAGATATTTTTGGGATCTAAACTGCTATTAGGAAACCCAGAAATCTAAGTAGCCTGGGTAACGTTCTCCTTTGTCATGACAGGAGTGCACAAGAGTATGTGAAGTGGCCAGCAGGATAGACCTACTAGAAAACCTCACAGATAGAGAGCTCATCGCCTCTGTTTCTCTGTACATAGAGCTGCCCGGAAATCAAGCAGTAAAGAGATGAAGAAAATCGTTGCATAGCGGTGGAGTCTTCCAGCTGCAGACAATTACGTGAAGAAGATTATGGGTCTACATTTATAAGCTTTAGCTAATTATTTCATCTGCATGTGTTCTCACTGCGCTGCGCAAGGATTTAGATGTCCCAGGAAAGTCGAAACCGCTGTTTGGAGCAGCTTGAGTACTTGCGGTACTATCAAGATGAATTTTAATTTGTTGATGTTAATCCAATTGTTTTACAAATGTAGCAATTTAGAGTAGCTAAAATAAATCCAGGGCTTTGGAAGGAGAAACATAAAAGCCCACACTGACAGTTATTTTGCTGAACATGCTGTTTCTGAATTTTAATTTCAGTCAAATACAATTACATATTCTGAACAGTGAGAGGAGGAGGAAGGGGTGATAGACTGATGAATGTGAACACTACAGTATATGTGGGAACGTTATATATACTATTATATATAGATATACGGTACAACTTGCTGGACTGACCTGTGGGGAGAGTCCGTTGCCGACGGAGTTCATGTGGTTGCTGGATGCTGAAGGACTCATGAATGTATCGGAGTAGCTGGAGAAGCCGTGGCGATTAGACGAGAGACAATAAGCAGAGCTGCCATCAGCAGTCAGGCCTCCCTGGTGCATGGAGGATGGAGGCAGGGGTTGGGGTCTGTGCAATGTACTGCTGCCCTCTGACACCAAGAACAACATAAACAGGTACAGTAAGACAGAATCAAGCGGGAAAACGCACTTAAAAGTCTGTGCTGGCGCTAAACAACAATCCTCAAATAGCAGCCTCTAAATTTAAGCTCACTAAGTCATACATTAGGTGTCCTTCTTGCAAATTCATAACCATAGAGAAATGTCCCCTTTATGCATTAAAAGTGCTGCAATGGACAGATGTGACCTGTACTTGTAATGAACAAGAAAAGAAGGCTTGTTTTTGTTCCACTGTGACAATGATGTGATTGTAAACGTAAGTACTTGCAACGTGGTTCTTATATGCTGCACATGGTTCATATATCATTTATAATGTTGTTCATGTGAACATAAAATATAGATGGCATACAGCAAATAAATCGGACTAATCTAATATTTACCAAAATTAGATTAAACTCAAAGCACAGAGAATTCTGTATGTTTTCAGATGGAAATGTTTTGTGCGGGTCTTACCCTGTGATAGTGTGGTGCCGGGGTAGCTGGACTCTGGTAGCTGGTATGTGGGTAAAGTTGGCATCCCTGTGGGTGGAAATCCTCCAGGAAGCAAGTGGTTGAAGGCCGCTAGCTGATTGGCCCCAGCTTGTTTACGCCACCGAGCTCGCCTGTTGCTAAACCACACCTGAGAAGAGGAACACACACACACACACACACACACAACTTCAAATCAAAGCACAGTTCAAATTCTTAGTTTTTACTCATTTTCAGCTTTGAATGTTTCAACTCCTGCAGGTTACAAGTTTTTTTCTCTTTTTTTTCTTTAACTCCATTTATGTTTGTGCTGTGAGCATTTGACTGCTGTAGACTCTCAGTAGAGTGGGCCAGCTCCTGCCACCTGTGATTAATCTGCCAGTTAGTGTGAGCGGTGGTGCTGGTGGTAGTAGTTTAGAGAGTCCCTGTGGGAGCTGCCATAGAGGCTCAGTGGTCCGTCCCTGTTGTTCTTAAGTGGCTGAAGCTGTGATCTGTGTAAACAGGCTGCCCTAAGCCCCCTTCAGAGGGTCCAAGTCATTTAAAGGTCAGAAGTAGACCACTAGCCTACACATCACACACCTCAAGTATGTTTGTGTAGCTATTGGATGCTTTGCGAGAGGCCAGCACTTCTCTGTAGATGCAGAGAAACATCAACTGGCATACATGCTGCTGTGTTGTTTTAATGTGGTTGTTTTTAAAGCTTCTTTTTTTTTAACTATAGATTCAAGACACAGAGTTGAAAATAGCAAAAATGCTCACAAAATGAATAGGACCAAAGCGCAGACACACAATGTCAATTCCCTGAATGAAAAGGGAAAAAAATAGGACTCTTTTGAATCGCAAAGATTTACACATTTTAAAAAGGCTTCTGCTTCAACAAAACATGAATATAATCAGACCCTTCTGAAAAGAGCCAGCAACCTGTTCCATTTAACCAAGACAAGGCCCGGGCTTCACTGTGTGCTAAGGGTTGAAGGACATTGATCTATGCCTCGCACAGGCAATTCATCAGAGTTTAATACACTGTCAGCGCAGTTCATCTACTGTTGTGTTTCAAACGGCCCGGGCTATTGTGAGAGCACATGAAAGAGGGGGACAAAAGCCCCTCCATACGCCACAGAGAACACTGGACACAAAGAGGGGGCGTCCCTTTTAAACAGGTCTTAAAGAGGGACACTTTCAAGGGGACTTAGACAGCGACATACTCACTGCTTTTTGGGGGCTGCCTCTTTTTTGTACACACAAACATACATATAAACTCGTATGGGCCTACAAGGGATCTCAGCCCAATGAAGATCTTAATTTGAATGTGGTTCTTTTCCCACACAGCCACTAACTCTGCAAAGACCAGGTGATTTTTTGTGTGCCTATAGCTTGGTTTAGTCTTGACTGCACACTAGGGAGAAAATGGAATGCAACAGGCCATGACTGTGTCGGGCAAACACACAACTGGAAAACCAACAGGAAATCCTTATCTCAAGCCTGGTTGCCTCTAAAGACCCTGTTTGAATCCCTCAATCAGCTATTCCAAAACAAATGTGGTGAGTGGCTCCAGTGAAATTTCTGCTATTGGGATGTAGTGGAGCGTGGTCCAAGGTCTGAACTAAGCTCCTACTGCGCCAGACAAACAGCTGCCTGGCTCAGGGGAGGGGAGCACGAGGGGCACGAGGGGCACACCCCTTTCTTCCACACACTCCCCGTCACCCCACCCCACAGTGCCACTTCACCTCCGACCTCATCCACTCACCCCACCCCTCTTTTATGTTCACTTTAACTTCCTTCCCCCGTTGTCATCCAAGCTTATGAAGGAGGTGTTCCATCATGGCAGACACAAAACACTTAAACGTTGAAGTCTGCTTTTTGCTTTTACCACTTTCCCTTTGTCAGTGTCACATTTTCAGTTCTTTCTCCCACTCCTAACTTTACTAATGTTTTCAATGCATACGTATATTTATTTGCAGCCACCACAAAGTTAGACATTTCCTTTGCAAAAATAATTTCTCGAACAAGTAGGTTCCCAGGTTCCTATAATTAGTTTGAATGTAAATGCATTTAGTTTGCTACTAAAATCCATCCTAAATACTGAGCTTTTTCTGTGTTTACACCTTCATGGAATTTAAATTTGTTTTGAAAATGACATTGTCATTATACAGGAATGTGTCACTCATTGGCTGCCATTATGTCAGGGTGTTTCCTTCCTGATCCGACCCCGTCTCCTTGAAAGTACATTTATATGGAGCTCAGCGCAAATTCTTTCAGGAAGACTTCTAAAACATAATCACTTTCTCTCTCCTCTAAATGGATCAGCGGTAGAGGTGTTCACTTTTATCTTAACCAATCAGAAGCGGCCATGAAAATCACGAGCCAATCACTGCATGACATCCCTGTTTTAAACCTGTCTCTCTCTGCTGCTCAGTTGTCATTTCAGGATAAGAGCACAACCCTCCTTCTCCCCTTGCTCCTCCAGTCTTCATCACACACGGCGCCTAGGTCCTCACCCGGCAGGCCACTACCGACGGCTCTTCGGTTTTGGTTTCCAGGCTCCTCGCGCCACCATCAGTGTCTAGACTCCATCGGGGGATTATCTTTCAGCTTTCTACCCCTTTTAAAAAATGTATATTTTTTAAATAACGATGGAGTCTAATCTCCAAAGACTGTACATTTAAAATCATGCATATGTACAATAAATCTTTGCATATCTTTAACGAAGTCTCTCCTGATTGAAATACTGTATTACTAAATTGGTTCAATTTGTTTCTCTACTGCACCAAGATTTTGGTTTTAGTTAGACTTTGTGCCTCATACATCAAGTTGCTGTTGATTGCCCAAGTGCTATGAGCGGCTCAACATAACCATAAAAAAGTTGAATCATGCTTTAGTTGCATTATGTTTCTTTAAAAATGTGTATTTGCAAATTAGTAGACTATAAACAATATATTTCAAGGGGATAGGGTTGCAGCATCACAATCCCTTCAGCTGCCAAAAAAACGCACATAGAGAAACATTAGTAAAGGGTATCCTCATTATTTATTGGAAATTTACAGTATTCTACAGATTTGCTTCAATGTTACTACACACTAAACTTACCCACGCAGACTGCAGTTCTATTGAGGTATTGTGCACAAAATCTGGGTGCAGTGTGTTCACTTTAACATGCCCCACTGACTGAGTGGACAATTGTCAGGCTCTTAGCACAGACCAGGATAAACATGTACACAAGTGGCAATACACATGCGCACCAGTGCCCATACGCTATCACACGCATGCATACATTACGTACACACATTCGCTCTCACACAAAGTAACACACAGCCTGAAGCTGAGGATTTGAGGCTGCACTCTGGAACCTGATCACAAAGTCACCTTGGACCACAGATTCTCCTCTGCTCTCCCCAATCCGTTTTAATTCTCTGCCATACAGAGAGCTGCCGTGCTCCTCCATGTCTCCCCTATCTACCTACATGTGTGCTGCCGAATTCATGTGGCTCACTTCTGTTTCCTTTTCACGGACTAAAAGGTTTCCCTGCATCCAGTGCACTTGGATACGTCTACACTGCATCTCTGAATGGTTATAGGGAAAGTTTAGGAAGGCAGCGGAGGATGAAAGAGAAGTAACCCATCTTATAGAAGTCAAGCTTAGCCCTACTTGTGAAACAAAAGAGGAAGGCTTGGAGGAAGACATAGTTGAAGGAGGGTGAGGGTTGTTGTAGAGCACAACTAGAAGATGGTCTAGTTACAAACCTCAAACCTGCAATGGTATAATAAGAAACCTTCACACCTTATGTCCCCAGTTTTCATGCTTTGCTAATTTGCCTTTAATCTTCCCTTTACTCTCAGCCAACAGAATTGATTCCGAGCGATCAAGTGGCATTTTGCATTTTCTCTTCGCTGATCAGTGATAACACGCAATCACAAACATTGTGACACTGCACTGCAGTAAAAATCTCTCTCTGTTGTTTCTCTTAAATAGGATCACTCATATTTCCGAATTCCCCGTTCAGACAATCCTCCATGAATTATTTTGTCAAAGACAAGCACTGAATGTGTGACGCCTTTCAGGAGCCAATTTGCAACATTCGGTAGATGAATACCAAGAGCCGAGATAATGACAAAACAAAATGTGCTGCTGACTTCATATCCACAAAAACACAGAGGGGTGATGCAACCAGCCTCAACATACAAATCCTCTTCTGTCTCATACCACGCAATACCCCCTCCTCCTCTCTCCTTCCCCGGTTCTTTCCCCTCTCTCTCTCTCTCTCTCTGATTCCCTCCCTGCTTGCCTTCCAGACTGGCACTATGCTAATTAAAGTAGCTAGGAGTGTGAATTTGAGAGGCGAGTGGGATTAGCTTGATAAGTATCAGGAGTACAGAAGCACTGTACCAAAGTCATTTAAATTCTAATAATAAGAAACTGTTAGAACATTCACACTGATGCATTGCAACAATTTCTCCCTTACAATCTACACAAATCCTATTTATTCCTTTATGAAACATAAACCCATACTGGCGGGAATACAGTTGCCTGTTGGGTTTGGTTGTCACCACTCAGCTCCATTGTGATTTTCTCTCTTGCCGCTGGTACTCGACTGATATTATAACAACCAGGGAACTGTGTAGTACCTCCTGATACCTCCCTATGGGATTATATTTTTATTAGCTGTGTTGAAAACATGTTTAAAAGTGTCAGCATGAGTTTGAATTTGCCTGTACTGGTCTGTCACATACGCTATGAAAACCAGTACACGGTCTCCATATTGGTCTTTTCCCTGTGCTCATTCCATTGCAGATCAAAAGGCCAGCACAAGCCCCAGATAAAAAGAGAAACTTTTTACCAAAATTGATTTGCACGCTTTGTAAAAAGCAATGCTTGTACCTTATTAGATTCCACTAAGTATAATAGCTACATGCAGAATGTTTATTGGTAATGAAAGAGGATCTATGTGACAGATTCAGTAAAGTGATCTGGAGGCAGCATGCTGGGATGATGAGCCTTAGCCGAGACTTAGGAGTCACTCTCTTTAAAACTTCAGTCTAAATAGAGGAGAATGTAATTTGCTTCATATGTGTGTGCTGATTTACAGCGGCCCGCAGCCTATTGCCTGCTCCCCCTCCCCTCAGTGCTACCCCCACCTGATCCACTCTGCAAAGGGAACAGACTTTAAGGATGCCCTCTTCTCTAATAGCTCATGGAATGGCTCTGCCGCCTGCTCCTGTTAAAACTGAGTGGTTATCAGATGGAAAGTGGCAGCGCACACTGCATCAGCAGAGCACATACTGAAGGTAGATTTGGCAGTATCCCCTCCCACTGAGACAGCCTGGAACTAATTGCTGAGAGATACGGATCATATCCCACAATTTGTCAGTTGGGGTGATAAAACCATTGCAGGGCTCATGGTGGTGAAGGAGCGCTGGTAGCGCTGCTGAAAGGGGCAGCGGGCTGTGAAGATGGATGGTTAAAGGGTCTTAAAATGGCAGGCGAGGGCAGACATAAGGGAATTAGCTATGTTTATGAGTTTAGGTTGTGAGTCAGCGCTAAGCCAAACACTCATCACTTCAACAAGAATCTACTAATTTTAATTTACAACACAGGCTTCAGGCTGTGGTGGTTAAGTGCCAGTGCAGCCATGTTTGTGCCTCACAATTGCAGTTTACCTCTGAATCCAACCTGAACAAACTGCTCCCCACATTATCACCGGGTTTAATGACAAACGGGTAACGATGAACCATGACCGCGGACACAAATTCAAGTTAAAATAATAAAAGTCTCTGGGAGCACTGACACCCCAAACACCTTTCAGCCCCAAACACCAATTTGTCTGTGAACGACATCTGGAAGATGCGTCATTGCAGCTGTGCTGGAGAAGCTTTGCTCTCAGGCCAAAGGGTCTTCTCTCTCCTGCCCTGTGATAGGCATTTTGGGCACCAATGTGAAAGCCCAGCTGGTGGACATTTTCAGAACGCTGAGATGCACCCACATGCACAAGCCTTCAAAAACACATTTAAACTAAATTCTTTCATATTTAGTTTATATTTATGATCTATATCTAAAGTGTGTGGTATTTCCAGTAGTCAATGATTCCTTTGAGATGCATTTGGGAAATGATATGACAAAACAATCAGACTTATGTTACAGTTATAGACTCATATCTAACTTCACCAAACTGGAGCGCAACTTTAGCCGCTATTTATTTTGGCTACCAGAGCCCATTTCTTCATAACTTCAGAAAATTAGGTTTAAGTTGACCTTTTGAGACTTTCAAAGCCTTTAAGAATTAGATTATGAGGCAAACAGCATTAACAAATTACAGCCATGACTTAAATTCCTCAGGTTTTCACATGACATCATTTAAGTTTATTATCTAACAGCAAACAGCAGTCACTCCGTCTTCTTTCTGTTTCTCACTTTCTTGCTTAGATATTTTTTTGAAGCTCCAGAAATACACAGGTGCTAATACAAAAATAAATGATCGAGAATTTTGTTTTCAAACCTGAGGTGTTACTGTCCTCCATGATGACTTTAAATTGCACGAGATTAATGCATTGGTACATGGATTTTCCTGTGGTTTGTACAATTAAGTGTCTGTTAAAAACGGTATTAGGATTGTTGGAACTCAATCTACAAAATGCAAAATTGAATTCACTTATATTAATTTATTAATATTAATGATTTGATTTTCAATAAATATTATTGATGATTTCAGTTCTCTTGTCCACATTTACCTCTTAAACTAAAACTAATATATTGCCTCATAACACCCATGAGATAAATTTCTCCTCCCTTGAGTGAGGCATTAAACATTCAGACATATAGAACATCCTTGCATGTTGGGGGGTTTCAAGATGGACAAAGACATGTGTGGAATTAGTTACCCCAACTGCATGTTTGTAGCGTGATGAACAGTTAGCATGCGGTGAGGAGTTTGGGGGGTTCAGAGGGAGTGTGAATGACTGTGGTAAGAGGAGAGGGGTGCCCCGGTCCTTTTTTTTTTTTTTTTTTTTTACTAGCGGCTGATTGATTAATGTTGTTGTCGGGGCATAGGGTCCCTGGAGAGGATGAGGAACCCTTTGTGATATGTGGAGGGTTTTACAAGCAGCGGCGAGCTTGAAAGTGATGGGATGAGATCCTGGCCAAAGGCCGAAATGAGAAATCCATCAGGAATGCATTCCCTTTCTCTCCTCTCCTCTTTTTTTCTCCCTTTCTCCATCTTTGGAAGAACAGCTGCTGCTATAACTCTACTGTACATATCTTCCTTCAATCTTACATGCAACTGCAGGGCACCCTGGCTGTCAGACAGACATGCTCCTGGGTCTGAGGTGTGAAGATGGGAAGCATTTCTCTCAAACATCTTGGCTAATGATTTGCAGCGAACTCCCTTACATGCACAGCATAATATGGTAAAAATGGCAACATCCTCCTGACATATGAGTAAACCATTGCTTTGGGTAAAAGAAGGGCAATATTACATTTTCAGAGGATCAAACTTGATGCTTTTGCCGTGTGTTTAGGGGAATTATGGTATTTGTTGTTCAGGCAGCACAGATCCCTGCGAGGCCTACACCAGGTGTGCAGCTCTTTTTCTTCATGAGTCTCACCACTAAACGACTACAGCACATTAGCAGGTGGCGTTTTTACAGTTAGCATAGCTTAAGTCCAATTACACATATTTAGAGTGCTGTATCACCCAAATATGAAAAAAAAAATTTTTTCTCATTTACCTCCAGCCATGCAAATAGCTTAGATCGTATTTGTCCAGGTTTTGAGATATCGGTCTCTGAGATGTCTTCCCCAACACAATGACGATGAATCAAATTACATCTCAGGTTAGTCATTAGCAATCTATCTTTCCAAACACAACGTCTTTGTTATTTAGGATGACCAAAACATGAATGTTTTCAGTGGAACTTTCTACCAAAGAAATAGTCCCAAAAAGTCCATAGTGTGTTCTTTTGGTTATCCAGAGTAACATTGATGATGTCAATTTTTTTACATGCTAATTCCTCCATTTGTACTGGGGTGGAAGCAGAAATCTCAGGGACCAATTTTTCAAAAACGTTTCATAGCTAGGTACCAGACACAATGCCTGGTCTCACTGGTACTGTCACTGGTATGTCTAACCTGCACTCTGGCCTCTGTGAGTTTTGTCCTCTGAGCCAGCTCCTCTCTGGTGTAGATGTCTGGGTAATGTGTCCTTTCAAAAGCCTTCTCCAGCTCCTCCAGCTGCTCAGCGGTGAAGGTGGTGCGACTGCGTCTCTGCTTCCTCTTCAGGGGCAAGTCAGGCTCTGAATCTACATCTGAACCTTCGTCTGTGCGGTTACCTGAGGTGAAAAAGAAAAAGACAGAGGGCCATCTGTGTGATCATGGAATAAAATCAAGTTAAGGAGTGTTTTGTGTGAATTAACTGAGGGGTGTTTGTAGAAAATAGCATCAAATTTGAGCTGCAACTGATCAAGTAGGAGCTCTAACAGCTTTATCTGCATTTTGGAGCCTCGTTTGTTGCTCCAGATAGCGGGACTGGCAACACAGAGGATTCAAATGACAGCTACTCCGCTCTGAATATACAACTGGGAGAATATTATCTTAATCTGTGGATATTTATTTAATATAAAAGAGGCCCTGATACACAATCCTGCCTCTGTGAGGGGCCCCAGAGGCTGTGAAGGCAAAGGGCTGAGGGGGAGTGGGGGTGTTGGTGGGTAGAGGGGTTAATCTGCACAGGCCACCTTGCTGCTCCTCACCCTGCTTTTCTCTCTCATTGGCCTAGGGCACACTGCTCATACACAGCTCAGCCAAAGTGTATAAAATAGAACACAATATCACACCAAAACCATTCAGTCCCATGTGTTTCCATCTGCTGTCATTAAATGAATTAGAACATATTTTACATTACTTTTTAGGCATTGAACTAAGCTGAATTTTTGCTCGAGGAATATAGATACAGCACAAAGCTGTACAATCCGGGCCGACAGGGAAATTTTTGACAGCAAAAACGCATTACCATTGCACATTACCATTATAACTGAATTTAGAAAATTGCATCATTTTCACCTCCTCTGCATGTCTATTCAAACTACATGGCCCTTTTCATTTCATGTCATAAAATTCATATTTTCATAATTTCCTCATTGAGACATTGACAAGGCGTCGTGATGTGCCAGTGTTGCTCCAGGCCTAGTTGGATTGCATCATGCACAGTCCAGAAAGTGTGGGAGAGGGACAATAAAGAGAGATATTGAAGGAGAGGGTGTATGAAGAGATTTCTGCTGCTGACAGAGGCCCTTCGCTATTCAGCTCAAATGAAAACTATAATGCTCACCTGAATGTCTCGCCAGAGTGAGTTCCTTCCGTCTAATTCATTGTTTTACAGCTCTGATCTCTGTTTATTGCTCACTCCAGTCAAATCCTTCAACATGAGTGGACAAAAGAATACTCAAACCTAGCCTCCAAATAACAACTGTGAGAACAAAAGAGCAATAGAGCTGGCGGAGTCTCAAGGCCAGCTCCCGAGTTTAATTAAACAAGGAATTATGGGATTATATGGAGACTATCATTACAGGCCACTCTATGAGTCTTCTACGAACATTTTTGTCCCCCTGAGCTCATGCTCAATGATTCTCTGCGGATTACATGTGGCCGCAGGACATGAGGCCGCATTCATTAAATCAATTCTTCAGTCTTATCCTTTTTAATAAAGATTGATTCTTGAAGCACAGGCTCACTCCGCGGCAGAACACCCTTGAACATACAAAGTTGAATATGTACATACACCACATATCCCTTTGTTGGTTTTCATGAGGATGCGTATATCCATTTGCCCGGTAACTTGCCATGACGACACTTGAGACCAGCCCAGCAGTCTGCAGATCACTTTCCAAAGTCACCTCTGTGTCCTATAGGGAGACGTGGGGGCCAGAGTAGACACATACTCAAGGGGCTCTGAGAAAGACACTAAAGTCCTCTTCTCCTCAAATTATTTTATTTTCCTCCCCTTTGTCTGAGGCGCTTTCACAGACTTTATTTCACAAGTAAACCGCTGTGGCAATCTGTGTCCCATTTAGCATGCTATCAGGCTAATGACTGATAAACCTCAACAGACAATAGCTTGTACTGCTGCTCCCTGTTAAGCCGTACAGAACCAACACATCTGCTCTTGTACATGAACCAGAAGCACAAGGTCAACAGCCTGGCCTGTAATGAGCAAGGGAAATTTGAAAATGGCACACGCTGCGTGGGGCCAACTGGGAGTGGGGTTGGACGTAAAACTCATCTATATGCCGACTACACTTGGTGAATAGAAGATGGAAAATACATTAAAACACATGGCTACTCTCCATGTTGATGTAAGACAGAGCCTGACACTGATTCTTGGTTAACATACAGCCCTGAATACAGTGGTGTTACAATAGTCCGTACAAAGAGAAGATGACTAACAAACTGGTTTGAATGCATGTTAGACACAAGCAGGTATAAAGACAGAAAACAACAATTTTTCAGTCTGTTTTCCTGACAAAATCTCTTTAAAATGTTAATTTCATGTCTCTTTTTTCCCTCACACGTGCCAATGTTAACAATCAAAGACAAAATAAGACTCAGCAAACAAAATCCCTGCAGGGCTGTCTAGGTCAATTCCTTAATGGTCCGCTCGGCACAAAAAGGTACATTCTGATTAGACGTTCCTATAATACAACTGCGGTAATTCCATTCACAGGTTCATGGGATATTGATAAACCACTCATGCCATGTCTCATTACTTATCGTCCAATTAGAATCTAATTATGTGCCATCCAGTGGGCATGATTACCACTGTGTACTCTCCTCCAGGGGGACCTCTGAGGTTTTTCCCCAATATTGATTTAAAATTGCGCCCATTATGAGTAGGAATTAATCAGGTTTACACATTGCTTTGTCTAGGTAAGTGCTTGATTAAGATTAGAAATAACACTGGTTTGAGTAAAAGCTACCTTGACCTAAATTGTCAAAATGTCATGACTTAAGAAAGATATGTTTTAAATACATGGAACAGTTTAAAGGTTTAATTGAAGCAGATCAATCACTGACCTTTATTAAGACTGTTATATATAATTGATAAAACATAAAAAAGGTGTTGTTAATGACTTGCAAGCATTAAAATCATGTTTTGATTGGGGTACTGTTGTGCTGGAAAACTCATCTTACTAAACAAACTACGGTTGCAAAGTGGATGAACACTAACAATGAATATGTTGATGAACACATTATTATCCCTATTTTAATTTATGTGGTTGATACCATATCTCTAAAGACATGGAGAACCACTAAATTCTTTCACACTGGTGTAACTTTGCTTTAATGATTATTTAATTCTGACCATACCTTTTAGATAAAAAGAGTTCGTGCTCTTGAAGGACTTGTGCTGCTAGTTAATAGTTTTAAGGTTACGATGAGGTTTAAAGCCTGCCCCCTCCCCTGATGCTCCTCTGCTGACCCTGCAGACAGACTTCTCAGACTACAGGCAGATGGGATCCTCATCATCACCCTGTTTCCTCAAAACCCTGCCCCTCCTCTTATCAACCCCCTGCCCAACTCCTTCTCTTCCTTTACCTCCAATCCCTCACACTCCTCCACCTTTACCCCTGAGATGCTGAGGTAATGCTGATTAAACAGACAGCTGTCCACTCAATACCGGCAATTAGCCATGTGATCCATAAGGTTACATATTTATGATACATAACAACAGCAATAAACTTCATGTTGTTAAGAGATGTTGGCTAAATATGTGCTGATTCTTTGAGGGGGTTCTGAGAGAAAAAAACAGTAACTATGGCCTTGAGTAAATGTTCATCATGAAGCATTACAATCAATTGTAGGAGCAAAAATCTATGAAATTATCAAAGTTAAAAAGGGTGAAAAGGCTTTATTCTGAAAATGGGTAAACTAAAAAGGTGGTGTTTCAATAACGGGGTAAAACAGCAAAATCCATGAAAACAAACAAAATAACAAAAATTAAACACAGCTACAACGCATGTGAACGATGAAATAAAAAAAAGAAATGACTCACTCTTTGTGCAAATAAAATGTAATAATAACCAGAAATCGTAGGTGTCTCTATTGGAATCATTTTTAAAGAACATCCCTTTGGAGTGGTGCAGGTTTCAGGTGTTTTATCCCTCATCTCTGACTCACCTGTGAGCAGTATTAACCTAAAGTTAAGTAGCGCTCATCCTAGTCAGACTGCCTCTGATATCATAACCCATGGCCTCAATATCAGCCATACCTTTGCAAACTATCCAAGACAGAGGGACAAAAACAGACAGGGCTTTGGCAGTGCAGCATTAGCTCATAATGGCTCATTTTGAAAAGCATATTAGTTCCAGCATAATTACAATCAGGCCTCACGCTCTGTGTTTTGCAGGCATTCACAGGACCAGCCTCTGAGCACCGAGTCACACCAGTTGACTGTGACTGACAGCAGATTTAGTTTAAAATGGTGTTTTTTCCTCCCTCTTTTTTTCCCATAGGACAAAAATAACACCGCGTCTTTTCTCCCTATTTATGTTGACTTGTTTATTTTGTGCCTACCTTTTGTCGTAGTTGATACTGCAATTATACTTTTTGTCAGTCAGAGGGGGTGAATATCAAAAGGCCTAATTATGCAAACAGGCCTGTGATAAGAGGCATCTGCCTGAGATGGGATCTGCTATCTCTGACATGCATCTGTCTCTGTGCTGTCTTTGCTGCTCCAGGCCTGCATATAAACAGCCCTGCCTGTCCCCAGGACTGCATGCGATTCAACCACCGACACTGGAGTGGAGGGATGTTTCGGGGGCGGGGGGGATCGTGCAGCAACATCAAATAACTAACAACTTCCCAATTTGCATTTTTCTGAGAATGGTGCGGAATCTCTGCTTAATGCACTTGCCTGTTCATCCCAAAGGGGTTGCCAAGTTAAAGGAGGCATGTGATTCAAGGCATTTACCGAAGGATGTATCTGAGATAGGAACCTTATGTGAATACAAGATAGACGACAGCGATAACCAGAGTGGTTTAAAGACAAATTCTCTATGAATAATCTTCTCCTGTAGTTATCTCCCTGCAAGTGAAAAACAAAAACAAAACTCCAAAAGTGAGCATAGCCTCAGCATAATCAGAACTTATTCATATATATTAGATTAAAATATTTTGATTAACATACCAAACTATTTGTAAAAAGACTGCATACAGTATGTGGCAAAATCAAGTTAACTGTTTACTTGGTTTGGTAACATGCCAAAATGCATCGTCAATTTCCTCTGGTTGTCAGTGACCTTCTCTGGGCCGTAATTTGACATTTAGCTGAAATTGAATCCGGATGAGATGTGTAACTTTACATAAGGATATTAAAAATCCACCGTCTATCGAAAATAACATCATTCTCAGCTCACCTTTATGGACAGATGTCATTGGATTCAGCTTTGTCTCATGCCTATTATGTAAATTACCAGTTTATGGCAGGTGGCCCAGGGCCAAGGGCACTTGTCCCAAAATCTATTTCAAGTGGTAAGATGGACAACGGAGAAAGGAAAGCAGAAGTGAACAAGAGCTCTAAAATGTATGTAGCTTTTAGTTTACTTTTTAACATAAGAAGTAGCTGTTAAAACTGTTCAAACAGACTACCTGATGAAAATAGAAAAGGCTGCCTTGCTTTTGCTACCAAACGCATAACCTCTCACCACTGCAAGTGTCAGTTTTAGGCTCTTTTACGACATTCCTCAGGAAAATTCCAATACCTTTCTTCCCTTGTCTCTTGGACAGAATCACATTATTTAGACAGGGAGTAGAGGGCTTAAAAAGAGGAGAAAAATGCAAGGGAGGAAGAAAGATGGGAGGCTCTATAATCTTTGGCTCTCACAACAAACAATTAGCCCCCTTTTCTCTGTTTGAGGTGGGGAGAAAGTGGGAGAGAGGAGGGAGGGTAGGGGACGCAAGAGAAAGCAGAGGAGACAGAGAGGGAGAAGCAGCGAAAGCGATGCTCTTTTATGGCTCTTGTCATATGGATGAAGGCGCGGCGCGTCCATGAGAGCGCACGCTCACCTTCAACAACAGGGCGTCCACTGGGCCTCCCGGCCTTTTCAGCCCAGAGAGACGGGCTCCTCGGGGGGCCATTAGAGCATGAATAGGGGCCTGACAGCCCTGTGCAGCTCCGCAGGGCATCCATAAACGCTGACATATTGAATCCCCATGCCTCTGCGCTGCCTGAGTGTGAAAGCGTGAAGGGCTCGAAGGTTGGGATTTTTTTTCTTTAATATACTACTGACTAAAACTACGATATTAAACAATATGTTTGTTTTTAACTCCAAGATATACTTTGAGGCAATTACAGTACTGTTTCTCTCCTGAGTACTTTTTAGTTTTTATTTTATTTATTATACATAAATTAGTTTGAAAGACTTCTCTTGATGTAGATATTAAGAAAAATGCACTTCTAACATTGCAAATATGTTAGTTTTAATAATTTACAAAATCTCACATTTTATGAGCATATATGAAGTTACTTGCTAAATTATCATATAATTTCCTACTGTGGCAGAACAAAGCTAGATTATAAAGGATCTAACAGAGCGACATGGACCCATAAAGACTTCAGAGGATACCAAATTTGAACTTTGTTAGGAAGACTGTTGCCACCTCTCACTTCTCCCCTCACTAAGACTGAATTTCCTCTTCTGTCGAGTAGAATGTCACCGCCAGAGCTTGAGTCTTTGCTAATTGAGGTCACAGTGAAAGTAATGAAATTAACAGAGAGCACAAGAAAGTAAAAAGGAGCCCATTGGGGTCTCTGCCAAATGGCACTGGAGCCACAGCTTCGGTCCCCCAGCAAAAAGCTCTAAAAACCTACGCAGGAAATCAAACAGTAACGTCTCAGGGCTATGAGCCGAGGTCTCCTGGAGGAACAAATCATTTTCTCAACAAAGCCAAAGAGAGATTACTGGGCACAGTATAGGAATGCACAGCGGACATTTTTATGTGCCCAAAGGGAAGTTTCCTAATTTTCTGGACAAGGCTGGGCAGCAAATATTGCGAAAAAGTTTGTGCGATATAGAGGACACAAGGAAGGAAAGAAGAGTTAAGAATGATGGAAACTTTAATAGAAACCTTAGGATTGATGTGAATAAAGCTACAAAAAATTATATATATATATATATATATATATATATATATATATATATATATATATATATATATATATATATATCCTTTTGGCTACTGATTTATATGTCTGAATATTACTTTATTCCTATCCTATTCCTCAGATAAATGGCTCCATAATCTTCATATGCAATTTGAAATCATTAAACATATTTTTTAAAATATTATTATACTCCACTGTGTTGTAGTAAATGGACATTTAGTGGCTTGGAACTTAACAAAAAGAGTTTCCTTTATATTCAACAATTTAATGAATATTTCAAATAAAGAGCTTTTTTCTGGGCACAGTGAAGCATTACAGTGCTTGGCATTAATTTCTAAGATCCCTCCATATTGAGGGGTTGTAATGTGGCACAGTAGCAAAGCTTTTTATACAGAGACTACATGTTCCCCAAGGAGAGAATGACTGACGATGCAGAAATAAGCCCATTAGTTGAAAATAGCGGACAACATTTGAAGTTGTTATTTTGTCGGCAAAGACAGGAGCTCCACCCCACTGTTTGGACAACCGCTTACACATTTTAACTTGGTGGGAAAAAACACATTTCTGATTTGCAACACTCGGGGAACATGTTTATTGTCTTTGTGGTTATGAAAAAAACATGCACAATTAAAACAAATGAATATTTCAGTGTTGAAGCAGAACAAGAGCATAAAATCTGAAATGTTCTGGCCCTAAGTAGCATAGGCTAATGGCGATTTTTAAACTAGCAGACCATGGTCAATGTTTCTCATTCATCACTGAGGGAGAGCAGGGGCGCACTGTGCTAAACGTAATTACTGTTGCACATTATGTGGGCTATTCCTGTATTGTAATAAAATTAGCCAGAAATGCCTTTTGTCTTTTGTAATGCAGCTCCATGGTAACCAGTGGATGGTCATAATGCAACACACTGTCCCCGATCTGTGCCAGCTGTCAGAGCTTGACAACCTTAGGTGGCAAGGCGAATTGGAGGAAACTACATTTCTTTCAATAAATGATGTGGCTCTGACCTCCTTATTCATTACACAATTTAACATCTAAATAATATAGCTTGAGATGTCCTGATGTACTGTATACTTATTTGTGTGAGTATTTTGTGTTTGGCAGAATAACAATGGTTTAATCACTAAGACAAAGATGTATTCCTGCCAAAAGTCCCGCCTATTATTATTATTATTATTATTACACTGTTCATCTTCAAATCTAAGATCTAAATAATGAGAGGACTGCAAGACTAAATTCAACTATTTGGTACTGATTCAATGATAATCAATCATTATAATTAATATTTCTAAACTACAGGAGGGAAACAAATGTAAAAATATGTTAAATATGAGTCTATATATTGGAGGATATTTGTGAAATACCTCCTGAAGCAGTTAGTAAAATCCAGCTTTCACAGGGTTTAAAAACTATACTTTCAAATTTAGTGCATAAGAAAAGACAGTGTTTAGTCCAACTGAGCCATACATATAAGATGGTACTGATTTATCAGCTGGAAGATTATATTTGGATGAAATCAAAGAGACAACTGCACACCGATACTTGTCTCCTGACCGATATGGCATACATAAATATACTGAAAACTGACTGGTGGATCTTTCACAATTTAACCGGTCATTGTCATTGTTTGACATTATCTGACAGCCGGCAACAACATTTATGTTATTTGGTAGATAACTTATTAGGCTAAATGACAATGATTCATGGAATTACATGGTTAATTAAATACTGCTTAAAGCTGAAATAACTCTGTAGACTGTCTGTCCCCTTTGGCAATTCACCTAGTCGAGACAAAAACAAAAATACTGAACATTTTACCTTCAGTCTGATCAGTCTATGTTTGGGGCTTCTTATCTGTGTTGTGCCATGAATGCTCAGAATCACTTTATTGCTCGTTGACAATGCTATTTGTGCTCCCTGACAACAGGCACCATTGTCTATAGAGGTCCTGAGGTCAGTTAATTACACTTGTTTATTGCAGCAAAATGATGGCAGCTTCTCTAGTGATGTGTGCAGAACAGCTGCACCAGGAGGTTTGTTTTATAGATGTTCCCTTTATTAAACTGGGTTTTTTCTTATTTTTCTCGAGAACAGGAAGAAAGACGCCAAGAGGACATCTCAAAGCAATTAAATGAGATTTCTGTCTGATAACTATAGGTTTTTCCATTAAAACCTTTGAAACTAATCTCCCCAACTGAGAACACTTGTCTCACCTTGTGGCATGGCTGGGATTCAGCAGTGAGAGATAAATAAATGGCTTTTAAAAAAAAATTGGCCCTCTTGTCAAGACACATATCCACTCGAGAGCAGCAACAGTCCACATGTCAACTCATTCTCTTCCCATTTCCTCTGCTCTCTTCACTAAGACACTCCTGTCTAATGAGGTAGAGGGGCTGCAATCCCACAGGGCTAAGCAGAGCTCTGTCATCCCTGAGTGTTGTTTTCCCTCCGGACAGCCCAGTCATCGTCCACTATCAAAGGTATTACTCACCAATCAGGATTCATTACAACACTAAATCTATGAATGGACTACCCACTCCCAAGCAAAATCCACAACTAACACACAACTGCCCGGGAGAAGAAATAGGCCTCCCAGGGAACCCCCTCCAAACTAAATTGGATTGCCAATACGGCCCACAGACGTTTGAGAAGTCGAGAAAAACAATGGAGCAGAAAATAAATACTCCAAAGCCACAATGATGACTCCACTTGGTAAACTAACACAGTATTGATCGTCTTCTTTTTTTTGTTTGTTTAGAAAAGCCTCATCCCTGCTAATAGCTGTCTGAGAGTGTAATCTCTCCCTTGTCCTCCCCCTCCTCTCCTCCCCCTCCACATTCCCTATTATGTGGCTCCTTTCAGCGTGCCTCAAATAGTTTAGGTTCAGTTTCGCACTGGGGTACGGGGCATGGGACTGGGGACCAATTGTTTGCTAATGTTGACACCTGCCAGAGCAGGCTTGGTCTATTTAGGGTCCGCAAAGCTGCAAACTGGATGCTCCCCCTCTTTAGCAAGATTAAGTGTGGGTTGCTGGGGTCACAAATCACTGGACTCCCTCTGATGTTGTGAGGCACAGAGCCAGAGACTGAGAAGACTAAAAGAGAAAGCTGGAGAGGGAGGGACAGAGGAGGGAAGAGGGATAAAGAGTGACAGTCTATTGTTTACTGAAAAGGAGGGGAATAATGTATCTTCTTGAGTGCGCGTAACCAGTGCACCCATTCAAAAAAAAAAACATATCAACAGTGAATCCACGTCGCCAAAGCATACAACAGTTTTCTGCCTTGTTTTCTATCTCTTTTGGGGTACATAATTGATCAGGACTATTTGAAAGATTTTTGTTTGAAATTCAGCACAGTACAGAACAGGAAAGACCAATTGTCACACTCTGCTCTTGGTCTCCATAACAGCTTGTGCAATTTCCACACCCAAAATATAACATTAGCAGAAGAAGAAAATAGGATGCAAGGTACTAAACCATCTGCTTTTATGATGATTCAGAGGACAAACTAATATTTACGCTGATAAAAACAACCTCTGTTCTTCGATAATAAATAAACATGAAGCCATACTCCATATCATTTCCTCACAGCAAAGTTTAAGAAAGTGCTTGTTTACTAAAACATATATATCTTCTTTTAAGTGTATTTAAGCATGACAGACAGTGCCGAGCCCCCCCCCCTTTCCTTTGCAGATGTACATTAATGCAAAAAAGGCAGAGATCTGAGCTGCAGCAGAAGCACTCTCTCTCCCTTTAAAACTGTGCTGCTGTCCAGCCTGATCGTGTCAGTTTGAAGGCCCCTATTCAAAAGTATTCATGCATCTGCCTTTGAGGCACAATAGCAGCTAGTTTATAAACTGTCTGCCCAGGCATCCAAAGGCTTTAGTTTGTATTGTTTTCAGCCCCTTAATAAACTTTTGGAGGAGTTCATCAACTTGCCTGAATAGCATATGCAGCAAGTCTCAAGACAGAAAATAACAGAA
Organism: Sander lucioperca; assembly: GCF_008315115.2. Taxonomy (NCBI): domain Eukaryota; kingdom Metazoa; phylum Chordata; class Actinopteri; order Perciformes; family Percidae; genus Sander; species Sander lucioperca. The sequence goes on along the minus strand of NC_050178.1, from coordinate 6,437,322 downwards.
GGGCCTTTTCTCCTCCCTCTTCTTTCTCTCGTCCTTTTCTAGTGGCTGTTCATTTAACAATGGTGAGAGTAGGCTGTCAGACATCACAGGGCTTTTTTGTACCAATACAAGAAAAAAAAGTATTCAATAAAAAAAAGAATGCAGCCTGTTAATAAAAAGGGATTCAAGACAATTGTATTTTCACATGTGCACAAGCGGTGCTAACTCAAGCAGCACAATAAGTTAGAAAGTTGTTTACAAAATTAAAATGTGTTTCTATTCATTGATATACAACATTAAGATTGCAGAAATTGGGTAGAGAGAAATATTAAGATTTAAATTTCAAATGCCCATGTTTTAATTTATTTACCAAAATACAGTTGAATGTGAAAAAACAGAGCAGATGAATATGAAGATATTAGTTTTCTCTAAATTTAAAGATTGCCTGACACCTGTTAGACAGAAATGATGGGATGCAATAAAATGTAATTTTGGCTGTAAGCCATTAATCCACTGTTATACCTTTAAACTCTGTGGAAAAAAAATTAGCCAAACTTAAAAGTCTTTAATAAATGTCTGCTCTAATTAATTTCATACCTAATTAAAGCAAGGCTATACAGTCCATGCAGGCTGGCCTGTTTAGCCAGCTGGATGGCCATAATTGAAGTAATAGCGGAAAAAAGGCCTGCTTAGAAAATAAAACCCTGCAGCGGTCCAATTCAACAACATCACCATCCAACCACGCTGCTCAGCCCCCTCCACCTCCACCATCTGACCCAAAAAGGCCTTATTGGCTGCCCCGGACCAACCACCTACTGTTTCCCACCGATGCACTCTGCGTTTTAACACCCTAATTAGATGTGACAAGTTCAACGAGCTGGTTTCAGAGGAGGAAAAGCTGGTCAGGTTATGATTTCCGAGTCAGACTCACAGGGGAATCTCTGGACAGCTGATTCCTGTCAGCCTCATTCATCTTCTTCCAGCCAATTAAACATCACTGCTAACAAAGCGGTGGCAATTTGGGGAATACATTAAACGTCTCAAGGGGAAATGTAAATGTTTGAAGCAATGTCAATAAGCTGGTAATGCTAACATGATAATAATCATATTTAAATGGAAAATACTACTACTACTACTACTACTACTACTACTACTACTACTACTAATAATAATAATAATGCAGTGTATGTGTGCATAGTGTACAATATGTGATGTTAAAGTTGGAGGTGGTAATGATATTGGCCACCAAAATAATAATATCTAGGCAGAAAAATATAATTGGGTAATATACAAAATAATGGGGTAACACCTATAGACAGTATTTTCCAGAATATCAACTGTCAACACTCAAATTATTTCCCAAAATGTTAAGCCTATTTTTAACAAAAACACCACACAATCACCCCCAAATTACCACGAAATTGTATTTACCTCTATCAACATTATAAAATCAGAATAAACGGACATTTTTAAAACTACATCAGCTATTTAAGATGACCCCCCAAATCCCCCATACACACACTAAGAACAAATGATGTCACAAAAAAACGAAAAAATGAAGTTACACATATTTCAATACCCCCACCTGTTGACATGAATGTGTGAAGCTGAACGATGTGTGTGTGTGTGTGTGTGTGTGTGTGTGTGTGTGTGTGTGAGAGAGAGAGAGATAGAGAGAGAGAGAGAGAGAGAGAGAGAGAGAGAGAGAGAGAGAGAAAGAGAGAGAAAGAGAACGAGTCATTCAAACTTAAGTAGATACAAAACTTTAGATTTTCTATTTATTTTGGACTGCAGCCCTGCAGGCAGGATCCCGGAGCCCCATAGTGAAAATTAGCGAAATAAAACACAGACAGAAATGAGAGATGCGCTGAAGCACCCTACTGTTGTGACAGGATACCTGGAGGGCAACACTTCCTCTTTAATTTGTCTCGTATGGTTTGAGACCCCCAACCAGACATTCAATCCTCAGTCTGCATAAGCCTACTGAGTGTAATTCTCGATGGTGAAATTATATGCTATAATTAAATATCGTATCATTTAAAAAATGCTCGGTGGCATAGAGGCGTCTTATCAACTTGGTCTTCCTCGGCTTCATCCTTGTTATCACATTAATAGTAACAACATCTAAAACGGGCCTATCAGCATGTGTGGGGGAAATTGCAGGCTAAACAAAGGGCACCTATGATTTACAGCTTACATTCTGATATTTTCGAGCAGGAAATGTTAACCTTGAAATGCTACTATCTGCGCTTAACAATGTGTGATCATAACCCCATAAATGAGGGGAGAAATTGAATCCTTTTAAGTTATTAAGCAGGAAAGGATTATAAACTCGTCTTTATAAATGAGCTAGAAATCCCCATGTCTTCCTCTGTACACTTTTAAATTTCCCACAAGAAGCTGGAGAGGAAAGATTGCCCCTTTTCAAGAGCCCCACAAGAGATGGAAAAACCATTTTTGTGCCCAGATAGGGAGTCATCCCACATGGTAAGCGCCACTTTAATTAATAGACAGCCTTGAGAGGTATCACTGTCAGCCTGGATAATGGTGGCAGAGTCAGTGTTTGTGCTTCCATGAATATTTCTGATGTGATCAAAGTCAAATGCCAGCACAGAATGAATTTAAGCCTACTCCATTTTTTTATTTAGCCTAATGCTGCTGACACTTAAAGCTCCTGACACTGAAATGTCTCTGCAGTGTGGTAGGCCTACAAGCTTAAACTGCACTCCTCAAAATTGATGCATTACTCATTACTCATAAGCATGGGTTCCATGTTATTATGTTGCACGGTTTGCTCATGTTACCTTGCTGGAACCAATAGGCTAATTTGTTACACTGGTAGTAGCTCTTCACCATAACATTTTGCAATATGTCATTAACAACAAATTAGACCACCATTTTTTGAATAAAAAAGATATGCTGAATATAACATGTCACCATTTCTTTCAGGTGGAATTTTGTTGTGTATTTATTATCTTAAGTCTGCTCAGTATTGTTGTAACCTTAACAAAATGAATGGATGGAGAGAAAAAAAATTAACAGGCCTATTCTACCTATATGGTGTCAACAAATAGCCCATTACTGAAGCTAAAATTGAAATTTGTTACACCAGTGTCTACTGAATGAGACAATGCAGCTACCTCACAACCTACTGGCTGTAATTTAAACTAGCTGTGCTCACTATTTATCCAATTTTGTTATTTTTTCTAGTATTATGGAGCAGCTGTTAAAGGCATATTCCCAGAGACATGTCATCTGTCACTGTTTATTACAAACATAATGGAAAGACGACAGGTAGCTAGCTATCATCAATGCCAACTAGACATCATGGAAACACTCAAAACAAAACAGAAAAATATCCTTTAGATGCAGAGATATAGCCAAAAGTTCAGAAGTGTTGAAAACTAAAATATTAAGTGTAAAACTCACTTAGCTCTATAAACATTTATGTTTAACGTGAAAAGAATGTTCAAAAATATATGTATATTAATTGTTATGCATAACAAAAGCAATTGCTTTTTACTTTTAGCAAAATTGGTTTGGTAGGACAACTGTTAAAAATTTAAATTAAAATGTAGTTTCAATATTTAATAGGCCCTATATTTTTCCATCTTCATTAATTTTATTAATTTAGACTACTGTAAATACAAATACAAACAGCCCTAAGATGATAATTATGATGGTAATTCTTCTTCTTCTTCTTCTTCTTCTTATTACTCTTATTATTATTATTATTATTATTATTATTATTATTATTATTATTATTATCACTATTACTATTATTATTATTATTATTATTGTTATTATTATTACTATTACTATTGCTATTACTATTATTATTATTATTATTATTATTATTATTATTATTATTATTATTATTATTATTATTATAGTTGTTGTTATTATTATTATCATCGATGTTGTCGCGTCTTTCATCTCCTGCCCCCTCTATAAGAAGAAATGTAGGCCTACCGATGTAAATTCCAGTGAAATGTGGCTTGAGTGGCTGCGGGGACAGGGGAGGTTAATCCGAGTTTAATGCAGTGAAGCACAGCGCAGGGTCTGGGCTATGATGGGTATGTTATCTCTGCCCAACATTTGGGTCTCCCTCAATTTCCACCCAGCCAAATAGCTGCGAGAAAGTGCAGATGGAGTCACTCTCAATGCCTGAGGAAAAAACGTTATTAATAGCTAAATAACTTCCCCATACTTTCACTGAATCTCTCTCACACACTGTTCCAGATGGATTTGTTTGAAGTGGTCTCTCGCTTCATTCCCCTGTCCTTCTCATTCAGCACGGCTTTAGACCCGAAATATAGCTACATTATATTACCATACACTAAGAGACTGGGTGTGCGTGCACGAAAGTGTGTGTGCGCGCGTGCGTGTATGTGTGTGTGTGTGTGTGTGTGTGTGTGTGTGTGTGTGTGTGTGTGTGTGTGTGTGTGTAAGTGCGTGCGTGTAGTGACGTGGAGCTCGTAGAGGGGGCAGCTTCTCACAGTTCTCATCACTATAGGCTGAGCAGAAATGATTTTTTGTTTCTTTGTTTCTGTAGGAAAACATATGCTTATTTTTTGCGTAACTGGTTGACGTATGACGTAAATTAACTTTGCAGGTAACATACAGCACACACTGAAACCGAAATGGAAAATGAAAATCTAGAGACAATTGGTTTCTACAATTATGTTTGGAACAAAGTGTAAGTCATGATTTACGCCTCACATTCATTTCACTACAAATTACATTTCACTGCATATAATAGGAGCCTCCTTTCAACCAATCCTAACCTGGATCTTTGGTCTGTCTGGCTTCCTCACACCTCTTCGCTGCTCTGTCACTTTCCCTCCATGATACTCGGAAATAATCCCACCTGACATCTGTTTAATTAAATTGAGCACCTCAGGTAATCCTGCGATTTGCTGAAGTGTCCATCGCCTGTCTCCACCTCATCTGACGGTCAGGTTGGTTGCGTTAGTGTGGCAGATGGACGCTGGACAGCTGTTTCACCTTCTCTTTCTGAGCGGTGTGGCGCAAACAAAAGGATGTCCACGTTTGCATAGATGTTGTGCAATCTTAACCCAATTTCTTGCTTGTAATTTAACTTTGGCACAGAATTTAAAAGTGCGCACCAACTTTTTTTTCAGCACAAAAAAATCGGTGATCAACAGATGATTAACAATTATGGAATAAAAAGGCCAATACAGCAGTGAGAAAAAGGTGGAACTGATTTCGGTGTATACACTGAGTTTTGTTTGGTTTAGCTTTCGCTATCCTTCTGAGAAATAACAGTTGACTCCAAGCAACAAAATAAAATGTACAATATTATAATATGTTTAGCAGTTTGAATACACGTTAAATAAAGCTAGATTAGAGCTGGGATAAATCCGTGATGTAACCTCTGAGAAAATCAAATACACAGGGCTAATAAACAAATAGATAAATAAATAAAGTCTTAAAATCTGGATAAGTAAACGAAAAAAATCTCATGAATTTTTGTGCCCTGGGCGAGCCACTGTGAGCTCCGCTGTGAGATGAAAGTGAAAAGAAATAAAAGGCTCTATTTAATCTGCTTTAAAACCCCTCTCCACATAAGGGCTGCTTCAAACTCGGAGAGTGAGGGGCTGATTGGGGATAAATACATTTCTTACCATGCCTGCGAGCTATTACACCCGGCACGAACACAGCCACCTATTCAGCAACCATCGTTTCCAGTGCTTACTCTAATAAGTATTAACATTATTAAATGCCATCCGGATGCCGGTAGTCTAAACTGCTTTACGCAGAGGGTGCGTCTCTTTTTATAGCAACGTAATTGAGTCCCAATTTAAAACACAAGCAGCGCTAAGAAAAAGAAATAGAAGCAGGAACATCATGTGGATATGTTTTACCAACAGTAGACAGTCAATAATAATGCAATGATAATGTAGTTAACACTTTAAAAGTCAAACTATCACATTACTCAGAAAACATAACTCAGTTTTACGCGGCTGAGTTGTGCGTAACGAGCAGACTCTCCAAAAGACGTTGGCCATTTATAGCCAGCAGGGTTTACACACCATCAATATGGACACTTGAGATATTTGCAACAACGTTTTGACATTTCTTTCATAACATTAATGCGTGCGGTGGCAGAAAAAAGACACCGTTTTCACGCTATCAACTGATTCTTCTCCAACGGGCCATTATATAAAATTACAAAACTATCTACCAGCGGGGCGTACTGAATAATTCATCTCCCTTTATGTCTCTTCGTGCCCTTTGTCCAAAGTTTTCACTCTCTTTTACCCGATTTTTGAATGAGAATGGACGGGTCCATACTCTCCTTTTCGCTGCCCTGCTTTCCAGGATTTGCTTTTGTACCTTGCCACTCTTTACTTTAGAAAAGCGTCAATGGAGGGGAGGTTTTGCTCATGAAGTTCATCTTGAAGTTTGAAATTTTTTGGCAGTGTCCTTTTGAGGAAAAAGGAGGCTTTTGTGAACTCTTATCTAAACCCCATTCACTCATGTTTGATCACTAAAAGAGCCAACCTTTATATCGCTTGGACGCTTTGCATTTTTCACTCCGTAGAAAAACACTAAACATAACGTGACTATAAAATATGACAATAAAAGCAGAAGTTTGTCTCGTAAAATTTATAATATAAAATATATTTTTATTAAATAACGTAGAATAAGATAAATCTCACATTTTCTTATTTAAAGTTGTATTAACTAAGAACTGTTATTTCTCAGGTGTATTAGCCTATATATCTTTAAATATATAAATCATGCGACGAAGGTATTATATACCACATATAAGGTTATTATAAGCTTGTAAATACAATTGACAAACACTGACAGCAAATACCTGCATCAAAGCTTTATTTTCCCCTCCTCGCAGCATTACTAATAGAGCAAATAATAATATGAACATTGATTTCCACTTTAACTGACAAGTGGTGAAATGTCAGTGAACTGACATCGATTGTGAAATGGGTCAACTGTCAGCTGTCGTTTAGAGGTCGTTAAATGAGTGAATGAATGAGGAGGAATTCGCTACACAAATTAATTTTCTGCTGTTAAATACCTTCTGCCAAGGCTCTCATAAATAATTGAGTGAATGAACAACTGCTGGCTCGAAGTTAAAAGCAGGAATAAATTCTCAGCGTTTAGCTGCAGCTCGGATGTGGGACAATTTCCCAAGAGGACGTAAAGTAGGAAGTGTATTTAAAACACTTTCTCCCTGCTTACAAGGCTGTAATTTACCCTATAATAATAATAATAATAATAATAATAATAATAATAATAATAATAATACAAAAGGGCCATATACTTTCTGCTGTTAACTTACATTTATCACCGAGGATGCCATCGATGCTATGCTTTGTTTTCTTTTCTCCATCTTCATCCTTCTTATCAGAGTCATCCTCGTCATCTTTTTTGCCAAATCGGGCCCTCAAAACGCGGCTGATGGAGCTCACTAATGGCAACAAAAAGGTAAATGGGTGATTAGCTCTAAAAGCCATAAAAGAACCATAGTAATCCTATCATACATTTTGTTAGGATACCATACAAAAAACACAGAAAAAGTTTTACATCAAGCAGCTGCGTTGAAAAAAATAAAATTCTATATTAAAGGAAAATAGTACACTATAAATGCAATAAGAAAAATTAACTATTCAGCACCAAAGGCACATTTTCCCAACAGGGTGGGTTTTTTTTTCTGGGTCACACAGCTGTATGTGTTCTTCCTGCTACACTGAACATGTTATTATCAGTAACTGGGGCTTAAAACATGTTGAATTCAAAGTGATGTTCAGAAGTGATGCTGCAGTGTTCGCTCGTAATAAGAAAAAAAAAGTGCAGCTTACCAGATGAAGCCTCACCTGAAGGAACTGTGCTTCTGTCGCACACCCCGTCCTTCAGCAGCTTATCCCGGATCTCCCAGCTGAACATACCGGGGTTCTCTCTCTTGTACTCCTCGATCCGCTTCTCCACGTCAGGAGTTGCCACCTGCTTTAGGTTTCAAATGGTGTAAAGGGAGGGGGAAAAAAACGTTTTAATTGAGAGGATTTTTTAAAAGATGAACACAAACTGTGATACAAAACGTATTAAAAATAAACGACAAAACTCTAAATATGTATATCTTTAAGTACCTGCCAGAGACAAACAAATAAGCCAACCATTAAAAGGTCGGAACGGCACAATAAACTATGTATTTAACACCAGTGATAAACTAAGCTATATGCCCCCCTTTAGTAAAACATATAGCCGATATAATAACACAAATAATGATTTAGTATTAAATACTCACACTACTGTATAATCAATCACTACTGAGCATCACAGACAAAAAAATATATATCATAGGAATTGACTTCTCAGTGTTTGTAATTTTCAGTTCTTTAGGTTAATGTTTTCATGATTCTTTTATCGATTATGAAACATATTGCATATGTATTTAGGATTATTCAGGAAGAACAAAGTAGCAGCTGCAAAGTTTGTTATGATCAGTAAGGACTGCAGAAAGGGTGTCACAGGTGGGCTGTATAGGCTAAATGTATACGCTAATTAAACTTTTGGGAAACAGATTTATTATTATTATTATTATTATTATTATTATTATTATTATTATTATTAAATTGCAAACATCAAAAGATTTCCAAACAGACGAGGTCTGACATCCTTTTAGTCTTGATCGTTCTTCTCCATCAGGCTGTTGCAATAACACAACATCCGTTTTGAGCTCACTCAGGTGTGCTGCACCTCGAGACGCCCTCCCTCGCGCTCAGTGACCCACAAACCCGTTCATGGATCCCACTCACCCTGGGCTTGCTGCCTCCTATGGCTCCCGGACGGATCGAGCCGGTCTCTTGGTATCGGCAGAGGATCTTGGAGACACAACCGTGAGAAACTCGCAGTTGTCGCGAGATTACACAGGGTCGGATGCCGTGGTGGGCCATCTCCACTATCTTGTGTCGGATGTGATTTGGCAGGGGCCTCCCGTTGATGAACACACCGCCAAGCTGGTTCACCCTACCCTGGCCCAGAGGGGTGGATACTGCGCCACAGTAAACAATAAAAGTCTCAAAAACAACATCAACACATCTTATTCTTTAAATGTTCACTTTAATGTAATAGACGAAGCTTATTCAGCTTGTGTTATAGTCAAATAGTGGCGTGTTTCCTGTTTTGCTGACTTTTAATGGGACGCTGTTTACGCACGTTATCACACATTTTTAAGAGAGCGTCGTGCCAAATTCATCCAGCGTAATTCTGGCTGACAGCATGTAGGCTATCCGAGGCCACTTCAGGATCCAATTTCACATTCAAGAGAGACTAAAGAGGGACACTTCCCACCTTGATTATTCCTAGTCATGCTGTACAAATATTGATGTGATCCTTTGAGTCATCTCTTTGCTGTGTGTATTATTGCCATTTCCAGCAGCAGGACACTTGAACAAATCCCGCAGCTCGAGTAACTTGCGAGCTACGTGGTTTTTGTACATTTCAGTCCAGAGCACTTGAGCACGAACTGGGTGTAATGGAAAAACTGTTTCCATAAATGCATGCAAATACAAAGTGATCTTTTTCTGCCCATATGTTCAGACAACTTGAGTATATGGGTATCCAAGTAAAAAAAAAAATTACCAATTAGATTGCTTTTTGTGTGTGTAACAATCGAAGCTGGACTATAAAAAACAAATCTAAATTCTATAGTCTAAAATCTAAAGTAAATTACTGTCAGGTTGGCTTCAATTTTAGTAAGTTTTCTAGACCTATTATTACCATGTATCTATTACTTGAACGTCAAACCATCAAAAACATAAACAATTATATAAAAATAATTAGGCTAATACAAATATTTCAGGTAGATTCTGTATAATAAGCAGGAATGAGAGAGGTCTGTCTAAACACAACAAACTAATATCAGATACAAATAATCCACACAAATTCATACAAATATTATGTATTATTTATGAATAATAAACACAATATCGGGTTCAATCAAAACAAGGCTATGAGGAAGGCTATTTTAAAAGGTTGTGGGTTGATTTTCAAAGCACGAGCTGACGTTTTTTATGCAAATATAATTCACTTTTGATTCAGGTTGTTAACTCTAATCATCAATGACTGGAGGTCGTATTTGTTCACCCACCTTTTTATTTCCCAGCATGTCGCCGGTAACGAACTGCGCTCTGTGTGACTATCACGCTGACAGATGGAAGTACTGATGATGAGTTTTGTCACAGCACAAGTTCAAACATCAAACACACGTTGTCATTTCTCTTACCTTCCAGCGGGAAGCCGGTTCGGGGGTAGTTCTGGCCTGGCGCAGGGCGCATCATCCGAGGCATTGTTCCTGGTAAAGTAGCCATCATTTAGCCACTCAAACAAACAATAGACAAACAACAAAACGGACTCCAGTCCAAGTCAAAAAAAAACCGCAATGTCTTCAAAATAATGCACAGTCTGCTGTCAAATCCAAATCCAAGGCGGAGAAACTGGACAAGCCCTTCCACCGGCGAAAAATAAATGATGCTCTCCTGGTGCGATGAACGTGCCAAAAATGTAAAAAAAAAAAAATAAAAAAAAAAAAAAAAAATCAGCTGCTACAAATTAAATAAAAACTCCTTTAAACAGGGAATTCTGCAAAATGGAGCATTAAAAAGTTGTGTGTCTGAGTTGGAAAATGCAAAATGCAATGTTATTATTTTCCCTTGGTGTAGTTTGGGATCAGTATAATGTCTGCTGGCTGGTTGGAAGTAGTTTAAGTGGCCAACTTTCGTGCATGTCGTAGGAGGAGACAGCCGAGCGCTCTCATAGGCTCTCTGGCCTTTCTTTTATGGATGAAAGAGAGTGGGTTTAGCCAGGAGCCGACCGACCAATCAGAGCAACACATTCCAATTTTAATTCACTGCTGCCTCTCTCATAAGACTACACCAAAAAGCAGTTCAAAATGTTATTATATCTAAATGTTATTCTAAAGCCTGTCTTTTCCAAATGTGTCTGCTTCCCTGACATTCAGCTATTCGAACCTGTGGATTAATAATGCTTTTAAAATTATATTTCCATTAATTTTTTTTCGTTGCTAGATCAGAAGAAACGTAAACGTATATGTAAACAAAATATGTGCCTATATATAAACTACATAACAATAGCAAATGAAAAAAGCCTGAAATAATTTCGTTAGAAAAAATCCAATTGAAAATGTCTTTAAAAATAGTTATTTTTTATGTTGTCTGCAGATAAAGAATTAAAGTCTGAATCAAATATTATTTTTTTTAAATGAATTGAGCAAAATCACCTTGTTTTCGATCAAACTTTAAGAGTATCTAGGCTAAACGTGTATATCCAAAGTTGTTCCTCCAAACACCAACACGCGCTGAGCTTCGTGTGAATAAAAATCATGGTCCAAAATAATTGAGTCAGGAGTTGATGGTGTGGTTTTTGGATGGACAAAAGCTGCGCAAAAGCAGCCCAGCCCAGCGAAGGTTATAGACTACAAGATGCGTTTGGCTTGTTAACCTTTCAATTAAGTAAATGTGCGCAGCATGAACATCTAAATCGCTCCTATAGCTTTTGTGGTAATTACAATATCTATTGATGACAACAGGTTGACTTGCCCTCGAGTACGCACAAGAGTAATTGCTTAAAAGTAATTGTAAAAAAAATAAAATAATGCGCTACTATTAAACTCGAATAAAAAGAGCACATATGGTAGAAAAGAAGAAGTGCATGTGTCAACTCTGTGGGCCCACCGTGCATATAAAATTGTGTGACAATTGCCGTGGAAAACACTCCTGGTGGAAGGCAATTTCACAAATAATTTTAGCAACAATTAGGGAGTGTGGAGGGGTGAAATGGCGATTTCACATGCAGATGTGCCGGTGGGAAGGATCTGGTACCCTGCCGAATAGCTATGACCCTCACTCTCCCGCTTTGGTTTGGGACAGAAAAGCACAAAGAGACCGCCTCACCCTCCTGGGAAGCCGCAAAGAGCAATGGATTAAGTCAAGCATCAATCATGTGAAATCCAAACAATAGCAAATTTCTCTTATGGAAAGCATGTTCTTTTACAAATATTTTTACCTCTGTGTCTCTCTGAAGCTACAACAGGTATGTTTTTGAAATCACACAGACACGCAAATAAAGCTATTAATCCCTGCAAATATCATTGGTTCACCACAATCAGGTCTGCCCTAATCATTATTAGCCTGTTATTCATTTGTTATGCAGCTGATGATAATTAGGGCCTACACCGAAAAGAAAGGTGTGATATATACAGTAATTTATGAAATTAAATGTGATGTTCTGTTTGTCATATTTTTGCAAACATAAAGACACTTATAGGACTGAACTATATATCCTGTTATTCTAATTTGTTTATAAGTATTTCAAGAAATTTGATCTACACTAATCTTAGTTAAGTATTTACTATAGATTAATTGCCAGATTTTCATTTAGTTCTTTTTGACAAAGGCATGTAGGGTGGACACATTAACACGAACACATCTAGATCAACCTTAACAACTTAAACAAACAAACAAATAACAACTTTAAAATGAACACTATACATTGTATAGTGTGTATGGTATAGCCTACAAGCTCAACAAAGACAGCACTTATTTCGGCGCTTCAATCGCACTTCATTGTAGGCTACAGTTTTCTTAATTTAACACCACGTTCAAGGATTTTCAAAGAGTCCAGATGAAGAATTTCAAAGCTGATGCCTGCTTAAATTTATGGTAACAGAAGTGTTGAATAGAATAAATGGTTATTCATTAATGGCCTCCTCGTTTTGGTCTGTAATTTATAAGCTGCAACACTGCAGCAGAAACAGCTGATTTTAATCGACCAAAATTTTAATCTTGTAAAGGCCTGTCTATATTTTCTAAACTGAGTTTCTTTTTGAGAATGTTATGTTTATCTTATCATACTGTTGTTGCACCATGTCCACTAGTGGACGATTACTGTTTTTTCACCACTTTTTTTTTTAAATCAGTTGATTTAGGCTATGTGGAGAAAAGCCACATAAAGACCAGACCTTTCTCCACAGCGCTGTAGAGGAGGGTCCACGCAGCATTCTGGGATGGGAGAAAAACGTGCTCTGGTTTATTGGCATGTCTTTAAACCAATCACAATCGTATGGGCGGTGCTAAGCGCCCGACGGCCGCTGCAAAATAGCCTAGGGAAGGAACTTGTTTTGGTGGAACATGTGAACGTTCAAAAGTCGTTTTAGTCGTGTAACAGAAAACTCATATTCAGATTCCACCATAGTCCTCATAAATCGACCGGAGTTTAAAATTACAACACAAAGAAAGCCTTAGATAATGGACTTCCGACCGAAAAGAGCGACATCCGGCGGAATTTCTGGCGGCAACAGAGCAATCCCGGAAGTGCAACGTTGTGGATATAGACTACTTTTATGTGATCTGCATGCTGCTCCAAACAACAGTTTTGTAGTCGTAATGTTGTGCGAATGCATTATGTTTCTGTACTATCTGACCACAAGTGGCGTCTGAATCCCACTCGTCCTCGTCACACCATACTCCATTTAGCCCGGTTGTTTCAGAGTTCAGCTCAGCGTCTGGCTCATATACTGTACATAAGTAACGCTGTCACTTAAGTTTCCTTTCAGCTGCAGCAGACAGAAAAACACTTTCTCTCTCTCATGATAGTGTCTCCAATCTTATCTTGATCAGGACCACTCTTCAAACACTTTCCTACATAGCCTCTCATTATTTGTGTTATGGTAATTACCAAAGTTTCTTTTTTGCTTGTAGGTGAACACTCCACCCCCCATCCCCCATCTACATTTTCTCTGTTTAGCTATTCACATTGAGGAACACAAAGAGAAAACACCTTTGATAAGATGCATCGCCAATTTAGGCTTTATCTTTGTCTGAGCTGAACAAAGGCAAGAAGCACAGGCATTAACTGTATATAAACATAATTTTTTACTGTATTTAAATTGTGGAGAGAGAGTTTAAAAAACTGGTAAACGGGTACAGTACACAATCTAGTTCTTAAACAAACCCAAAACACAGTAAACATTTAGACAAATACTCCGTCTTGCCCTATAAAAAATAAATATATTTATGAATCTAATTCAATAGTTTCCTAAAGCTTTTTCCCCCAATTTTGTGGGCATATTAATGCTGATGGCAAGTTGTATTCTCTGTTGTCAATACTTTTGAAAATAATCTGCACTAGTACTCAACACATAAATCATAAGCCATACGTTTTATCTCCTGTGATGGCTGAATTTGAAAGTATTGCAAGTGAAATCTGCCTATGTGTAACAACACAGTGGTCACTGTGATAAACTGCAACCCAAAGTAGGAGGAAGCTCCTGACAGCATAAAGCCACAAAAATAATTGTTTTTCCATCATCTTCCGTCGTCCACTGCCAGGCTGAAGGCTCTGGAGACAGTTTCTTGACGCGGCACGCTGCTTCAACAGTGACAAGAACTGCACTTCCACCACAGCCTTGTTACCTTGGTGAGACATTTCCACATATGCTCAGAATTATACTTATGCGTAATCACTTCCTTATGGGAATTATTTTATCATGATAGAGAGAGAGAGCGTATAAAATGCACTCTTAGGAGGATACTGGCGAAAAGCTTACTTTGTGTTGTAACTTTAACTAAAGAAAGCTGATTTGAGATATTCATCTCATTATGTGTGGCACCGGGAAGAGCCCTGAACAGGCATGTCGGGCCTGACAAGGTGATGTTTGGTTAATAAGGAGAGGAGGTTAATAAGGAGCATTCCTCACACTCATTTGAACAAGTTAGCCTATGTGTGAACTGTGCTTGAACTCCGCTTGAAAATTTCTGCTGTAGCGCACTAGACATCCCACAACAACCTTACTCTTTTCTACATCACTGTGTACTCTATCACACACAACGTGTGGTAGGGGAGCAGGAAAAACGACATATGTTATGTTGACATCTGAGTCTGGCATGTGAGTTATGAGACAGGGAGACATCTATAACTCAACCAGTGATCAAACACAGCCAAAGGCCACTTAGAGAGGGCAGCTCTCTCTGGATTTTCACGAAGATCAGAGGTATCAGAGGGAGGACAAACTGGACATGGAAAATACCAAATTATGGTACAACTGTGCTAAAAATAAAAAGACTAATCAGTCGTATCAGGCCAAGTTGGGAAAAAGGGACAGAAGTGAATGTTGCCTCCTTGTTGAAACACCATCAACAGGCTGATCGACTCTGCAGAGAAAAAAACTGTGGAGTGCGGGTGACATCACATAAACAGGCAGACTCAGCTGGATGGGTGCAGGTGGGTGCAGGGGTGGCAGCAGCAGGCTGGGGGTTGACATCCTGTCACTGCTCATTATAGTGTGAATTCTGTCTATCCTCAATAGCACCTTAACTTGGCACATAAGCAGCACAAACTAGTGATGCAACACTGGAGATAAATGTCTGGAGGGAAGAGTTTGATCACTAAGGAATAGATGGAGGACAATATAGACGGTAGACAATGCACTGCACAAAGACAGACAATCTTGAGTCTTCAAATGAGAGCGATCTCACACTTTGAAGGCAGGAAGTAGGCCTAACAGGTAACAAACAAAATACAAGGCACATGACAAAGCAATGATGATCACTGTTGTCTCCTCTGCATCTCAGGATGTGCAACAGCGCTCCTTTATCCTCCTTAAACAATATGTAGAGAAACCTGTTGTCTGTATATCACAAGGCTCTTATCACCCCACAACAGAGCTCACCTGTCCTCTTCTGTTTAACGCAACAGAAAACCAATAAAGCACCTCTTTCTGTTTTACTGGCACACAAAATCATACATTCACTTCAACACCAGTTTGTGTAACGTTGAGTATGGCGTTGGTCGTGAGAGTCTAACGCGATGCCTGCTACTCTGAGTTGTGCATAAATATGGTACCATGTCATAGCCAACCGCTGATCTCGTGTCTTTGATGATTCGCCTCAGACCGGCACAAACGCATTGAGATAATGCTACATTTGAAATGGTGTAGAACTTGTCATGGCCGCCTACAATGTCCCTAAGATAAGGCAGCTTTTGGTTTAGTGTCAGTTACCTAAGAGAGGGGCATCATTACAGTTAAACAAGGAGTAATCTCTGCGTTGCTACTGGGTGTTCAATAAACAGGTTACTCTAACACCCAAATGTGAAAGATCACAGATGAACAGATTTCCCTGAAGCACACATGAACATGACTGAGACTAAATCAGTGAACAAGCATTTTGGAAGAATGTATCCCTGATGATTTTTGTCACTTTGCTCAAAATCCCTTCAAAGGTTTGACTAGAAAACAACCAGAAGGCTTTTTTTCTATTAATTGAAACATTTTTGTTTTGGTCAAATGAAACTAAAATCTACTTTTAAGTTTGTCAAATGTTAATCTCTATAAACACATATCTGCATATGAATGCAGAATCTGCAGGCAACGGGACAAGATTTTGGTTTCGGAAGCATTGTAGTTTCCATTTGTAGTCCGTTTGTATAACGAGTCGTATTGACCAATCATGTTTGAGCGGGTTTTGCTTGCATGTAGGTCAACAGTCCGTGTGGAGAGCAAAAGAAGCCGAACGCATAGGCCGAAAAGCTATCTTGGAACTCATCGGCTATCATCTGACGAGGATTTAGCTTTGTATTGGCTTTTTTAAAAATGTATCTGCATTCATACTTAATAATAACTAAACAAATACTTGCTACTTGTGAAATAATCTGTCATAGACGTCGTCTCTCAACTCCCAGAGGTTAAATCGCCGTCAGACCAATAGCTGGTTCCGAGATTGGTCAAATGCAAACCTGTTAGTGCTCTGTCTAGTATATTGAACATAAGGAAAATGGCTGCCTTACCATTCCCCCTGTCTGCAGTAATACAAGAAACACAGATTGTTTACAATGTAAAAAATACATTTGGTAAAATTCCTTGTAATGCTGTACAACACTGGACACTGAGAGTACACTGAAACCTTTAGAGAGTTTGTCTGTAAAGGAATACTGTTGGTTGCTGGCATCATTTAATTACAGTGGCCAGTGTTACAATCCATTTTACACGACCAAGAATGCTCTGTGTGCCTGTTGTACTTGTGTGAGTGTGTGTGTCTGTGTGTGTGGCATGTGATAGGACCAAAATGCTTGGGTATCACGCTCTGATGTGCATGCCAAATCCACTTGTCCTCTCACACAACCTACCAGTGTGGCTCTGCGGTTTCAGCTCTGCCAGCAGAGGTCTGGGAAGAGCTGCAGCTCAGGAGGCAGTTCATGACCCCTTATAGCAGAAATCACAATGTGATGTGCTGACTGAACTGACCAAATATTACCTTTAACTGGCTATAGTTACCCTGTCTGCTCTCACCGGCTGTTAATTGTTTCATAATGTCAATTGAAAAACCAGTAGCTCTTAAAAGAAATCTATCAGCATTCTAAAATAGAGATTCACAGTTGTTTTTTTAACCCAGGTCCTTTTATAAATAACTCAATGACTACTGCACACTGATGAAGGCCTAGCTATGTATAGCAGTCATAGCTAACTTTTTTGTGCTAAACATAAACATAACTTTGATATCTAAAGACACTATAGGAATTAAAGGAACAATCAGTTCTGGGAATGTGAACTTAATTTATACTTGCTGGATTTTGACATTTATGGAAGAAGTATTCAGATCATTTACTAAGGTAAAAGTAGTAATGCTGCAATGTAAAAATACGCAATTCCAAGTAAAAGTCCTGCATTCATATTGTAGTCCTGAAAGTTTATCAACAAAATATTTACAAATTAATGAAAGCAAAATAATTTCGCAGTATGGCCCTTGTCAGAGTTATTACATATTATGTTATTTAATCATCGTCACTAAGGCATCAACATTTAAGAAGCATTTTACTGTTGTAGCTGTTTGAGACGAAGCTAATTGTAAGTACTTTATATACTGGTAGTTTAATCTGTAACAATGCTTCACATTGTATTGACTGATCACAATATTTGTATGTAAATCTAAATGTGCAATGTAACTATAACTGCCCCTCTGAAATGTATTGCAGTTGAAGTATGTAGTAGTAGAACATGGAAATACTCAAGTTCCGTACAAGTACCTCAAAACTACACACATTCCACTAGTGACATTAGTTGCATGTGCCCCAGCTCTCTTTTTTTTGTTGATTGAGCGCAACGTTTTTCTTCAACCCATATCCCATCAAAATATTGTTACCATCATTAATAATCCTGCATGGCAAAACTTTATGCCTATGATGTAGCTTGTCAGTAGTTATAAAAACTGTTAAATGGGTAATTGTTTGGGTCTTCAAAATGAAATTTTATAAAAATGACAACATTATACACATAAACACATTATAATCAGACATGCATATTTGTTCCAAGTATAAACATGGTCACAAACGTTTGCTTTTAATAAGGCCAAATGGATTTATTTTTTGCACAATCTCCTGTTTCTCGTGCTGAAGAATATATAAAGACATTAAAAGGTAATAGTAAGTGTAGTTTACAACAACATTTTAATGAATTGATCATGCCTATTCTGTGAACATTCTGTTTTTGAAATGTTATCCTGGTCTTTGAAGTCTTACATGATATCCCATTAGACCATGTTTAAGACCCACAAAGGTTAATTAGTTTCTCAAAGCTAAAGCTGTTGAAGAGGTTGTGTTGTAAAAGATGTAAAGGATGGAAAATATAAAATCTTTATGGTCCAGGTTGAAATACAACATACACCTATTCTTTGCAAATCTTTGAAAATGGAACCATTTTGTCAATATTGCTTTGTTAATTAACACTGTTACTACATAATTAGTGACAAACAAAAACTGTTCAAAGTAACAGTATTAGTTATTTCAAATCAGAGTATTTAACATGAAATAGATTGTGTATCACCCACAACATTCACTACTTTGTTGACTGAGGCGAGCACGCATATACTTCTCAGTTCCAAAGAACACAGAATATTTTCCTTTGTCAGTGGCTGCAAGAGGAAAGAAATCTTAGAGAAAAAGAAAAAGTCTCTTTGTAAATGAAGATGAAAGTAATGCCTCCATTTTAGCATGCTATTACCATTAGTCTCACCACAACCATTTGAAAGATCCTTCCAGAGAAGGAAGATCACTTGACACCCCATCTGTGACCGAATCCTGTCTTTCCATTAGGTGCTCTCTGCAACCAGAACGTCTATCTCTGCTCGAGCTGGACACAGATGATTAAAAAAAAGCACGGGGAATCACAAAGAGCTCACAGACTAGAAGTCACACAGCCCCTGTGATTGAAAAGATCCATTATTCTGACTAACTGAGCTAAAGAATCGAATGCATATGCTGTTCCTTACAAAAAATAAACTTACAAAAAAATAAACAACACATTTTGATTGTAGTGTAAATGAAACAGTTTGGCTGGCTGTTTTACAGATAATCTACCTTAGAAAATGTATTATTTGGTGCAGAAATTGTGGTCAGAACAAAGTAGCATAAAAAAGTTTCAGCAGTTCTTTCTCTTGGTCTCCTTAATGATGGGATCTGGACATTTCCCTGCACCATTTAGTGTTTGCTAACACTCCCAGTGTTCATGTGGGTTACCTTGGGTACTCCAATAGCTTCATTAAACATTTGCTTCATTAAACATTTGCGTCAGGAAGTCCTGTCCAAGGTGTCTTTGGCCTTTCTATATATATATGCTTTTCAATCAATCAATCAATCAATCAATTAATCAATAGGGTGGGGGGTAGTGTGGCATGTGTATGCAGTACCTTCTACCAGACCTCACCAGGGAGAAAATGCTTTTACCCAGGTGGTAATTATCTTTAATGATTCCTGTCAGGGACCAAGCAGTTAGGCAAGAGGAGTCACAAGAGGATTTCAAAAAAGGTTTTTTTTATTTTACCCACAAAATCATTACAACAAAATAGAGATAAAGTTTGGGCCCTTAAAAGAGGTCAAACAAACAAACCGAACTTAAGCTCTGAACATAACAAACTCAATTCCTAGACATAACAAGTAGTGGTAGAATCCAATTTGGCCACCACCCCTTTAAAGCTGCTGTTGTTCCAGACGCCACCCCTTTGTCCCAGCAGCCTGCATGCCTCACTCCAGGGTGTGGAATCCGCAACACTGGTAAGCTCAAAAGAAAACTGTTATAGCAAAAAGACAATCCAAACTAATAAAGTATATATGTAAACCAAATCCAGTGTCTTGTACATTATTTAAACTAAATAAATGTTTACAACAAAATATATAATGTGTCTGAAAAGATATAGAAACCAATCTTAAGGAAAACAGCATGAACTAAGATAAATGTTAGTGTATGAGGTTACGATAAGATGGCTGTGTGGCCACGGCTGTGGCCATCACAATTCCCTTAGCATTTTTCTTGCAGTGCCTGGTGTAAATAACCATTAGGCAGGGTAGGGCACTGCCTATTGCATGTTCAGCCGATCAAACCACTCTTTGCAGGGCCTTGTGGTCCTGTTCAGGGCTGTTTCCGTACCAGGCAGTGATGTTCTCCGTCAGGACGCTCTTGATGATGATGCAGGAGTAGAAATTGCTCAGTATTTGAGGTGATAACCGAAATTTCCTCAGACGTCTGAGGTGAAACAGTCTTTGCCTTGCCTTTCTCACCAATGAGTCAGTATGCTGCATCCAGGTCAGACCCTTGGTGATGTGGACTCCAGGCTACTTGAAGCTGTCCACCCTCCTTACCGAGGACCCATTGATATTAAGTGGAGGTTAGTTCCTTCCCTTCTTCTACCCAGTGTCCACTATTATCTCTTTAATTTTACTTACATTTATGAGTAGGTTGTTGTCCTGACATCAGCAGGTCAGGTCCTCTACTTCTTTCAGGTAGGCCTTTTTATTGATATCTGTGATCAGGCCCACCACAGCTGTGTCGTCAGCAAACTTGATGATGGTGTTGGAGTCAAAAGTGGCTACACAGTCGTGTGTACAGGGAGTAGCCTACAGCTGGGAGCTCAAAACACAGCTCAGTCGACACTGTCGCCCGCGACAGGACAATACATACTTTAAATCATATCTCCAGATCAATACAGTGCAGAGACTTACTTTTTTTGTTTAGAAGCAAGGAAATGCACCATTTCAGAGAGAACCTCTAGGCCATCCAGTAGCTTTTTTAATCCATCATGGAATTACAGTGTCGGTAACATAAATAAATATTTATGAATCCAAAAATCAACTCACAAATCTCTGTTTTTCTTTGAGACCTTTCAACCCAGCGTCAAGTCTTTTTTCTCTTTTCGGGGGCTTCCACAAGTAATTCCAGAGCGATAAATCCATAATTAAACAGCTATTTACTGTATTTAGTCATCTTTTTGTACCAAAAACTGATGTTTTTGCGTCAGGCAGATGACATATGGGATAGTGACGCCTTGACTGACAGTTGAGTCGACCAATCGCATGAATTCATTTGAGGACTGACTTTGCTCAGCCAATAGAGAGCCCTTACAGGAGGGTCATATTTACTGTGTCTGTGTGTGTTTATAGAGCTCAACAGTCCCGCCCCTCCTCCGAGAGACCTTGGGTTCCGGAAGTGAATTTCCCATTCATTTCTCCCATTGACGTCTGGAAAAATCCGTATATAAAGAGTTTTAGACCATGCCTTAGGCTAACCAGCTACGACGTGACTCATAAGCATACAACATATCATTTTGAGTGAAAAAATTAACAGAAAATCCAAAAAAAGTCAAAGGTACAAGACTGTGTACATATTTTCATTATCGAGCTAGGGACTGGTTTACATCCCATAAACCACCGTACACCACTGAATAAAGGAAGCTACGTCAGTTTAGCTAACAGCTAATTCGGCTAACCGCTAGCTGAGACAGCATGTAATAACTTTAAAAGACCCTCAAAATAAAACCTGAAAATAACCGTTAAAATATATAACAGCTGTTACGTCAGCTGTAGCCTGCTTTACCCAGTGTTTAGTTTGAGTTAACGTTATTTTAGACTGAATCAAGCTGTCAGCTAGCGGTTAGCCGAATTATCTGTTAGCTAAACTAACGTTAGCTTCCTGGTGGAGGCTAACGGCAGAAGCATGGAACAGATTGTGATTCGTGCAGTGTCGTAAATCCTTGTAAAACAAGATTATCATCTTGGGCATGCGCATGACGGATCGTGCAGGCAGCTCCCGGCAGCTCCCCCTCCTCACCAGCATGAGTTCCACCAATCATAGGCATTGTCGGTACACGATCCGTTCTGCCTGCACGATCTGTTCTGCGCATGCGCAAGATAATACTGTTTTACCGAGGATACGACCTGCACGATCTGTTCCACGCTAGCCTATGGCTAGCCTCCACCGGGAAGCTAATGTTAGTTTAGCTAACAGCTAATTCGGCTAACTGCTAGCTGACAGCTAGATTCAGTCTAAAGTAACGTTAACTCAAACGTAATGGGAAAAGCAGGCTACAGCTAAATTAAGACTTCACAGTAATAACAATAAAGACAAGTATTGAGTGATTGTATTTTAAATGAGCACAAGTAAAGTAGAACTGACGTAACAGCTGTTATATATGTTAACGGTTATTTGCACGTTTTATTTTGAGGGTCTTTTAAAGTTATTACATGCTGTCTCAGCTAGCAGTTAGCCGAATTAGCTGTTAGCTAAACTAACGTTAGCTTGGCTGTCGACCGGAAGCGTGGAACAGATCGTGCAGTGTCGTAAATCCTCGTACAACAGTGCATGCGCGAACATTTTGCGCATGCACTGTTGTACGAGGATTTAATTCCAGGTCCTTGTGCTTTGTGACGAGCTTGGATGATGTTAAACACTTAACTGTGAATCAATGAACAGCAATCTCACATAGCTTCCCTTCTTTTCCAGGTGAGATAGGGTGGTGTGGAGGATGTGTGCTATGGCTTCTGTAGATCGGTTGGGACGTTAGGCAATCTGTAATAATGGGTCCACTGTGCTGGGTAGTGAGGAGGATCAGATGTAATCCTTGATCAGTGGTTCAAATCACTTCATCACTTCAGAGGTGAGTGCCACTGGCAGGCTGGCCTTGTTTTCTTTGGCACAGGAATGATGGTGGACCTCATGAAGCACATGGGGATGACAGACTGAGCCAGTGACAGGTTGAATATCATTGTGAATACTTGCAAAGCACTTGTCTTTGCTCATTGGCTGCTGATGGCCTCGAAGCGAGCATAAAATGTTTTTAACTTAATTTAAAAGTTTAACAAAAAACAGAAAAATGGTTAAAAAAGATAGACAAAGATGATTACATTTGTGTAACAATTACGACCAATATAGTCAACATGTCAATCTTTAAAGGTCCCATTTTTTAAAAACTAAGATTTCCATGTTGTTTTTGATTATAAAGCAAGTCGAGGTGCTATGTAAATACTGTGAAAGTATCAAAACGCTCAATCCACAGAGAAATGCATACAGCCCATATTCAGAAACAGCCTTTATACGAGCCGTCAGGACTTTGCATGGTTGTGATGTCACAGATGTATTTGAATTATGTTGAAGAGACGCAGAAATCGCATCTGCAGAATACCCGGAAATGCTGACCAATCAGAGCAGACTGGGCTTTTTTCGGGATGGGGGCTTATGGAGACAGATGCTAAAACGGAGCATTTCAGACAGAGGTGAATACAGGTATTCTGACAGACATTACAAAAAAAAGAATGTGTTTTATGAACATTAAACCATGTAAACATGTACTACTAGAAACCCAAAATACAAGTATGAACCTTTTATTAGCAAATAAGAGCCCTTTAAGGATGCATTATACCCCTTTTTAATTTCCTAATAAACAAAGTTCTAGATCCAATGGAAGATTGAAAAAATACTTTGACATTTTGTGAAATACACTTCTTTGATTTCTTGGTGAGAATTAGATATTAGAGAAGATGGATACCACTCACATATCCAGTATTTGTCTGTTAAATAGAAGGATACAGCCAGCAGCAGCTGGTTAGCTTAGCTTAGCACAAAGACTATGAGCAGTTGCCAGACAATCAGGGGTGGCTCCAGGAAGTTAGTGTTTCCAGCCAAGAAATAGATTAGCACATAACACCTTTAAAACAAAACCTTTTTTTCAACCTCCATTTATGTACAGATCATACAAATGAGATATAACTTTCATTAGTGAGCTTTAGAGGTGCTGGTAGGCGGATTCTATTACCTTGACAGAGCCAGACTAGCTGTTTACCACTGTTTTCAGTCTTTGTGCCAAGCTAACCGCTGGCTGTAGCTTCATATTAAACGGACAGATGTAAGAGTGGGAGAAACCTTTTCATCTCATCGAAGTGAAAAAAATGTTATTTAAATCCTGTGTGTCACAGATACTAATCATGCCAGACAGTGTGAACTTCTATCTGTATACATTATTTTAAATACATAAAGAAGTTTGGGGCCATATAATACACCAATGGTCTCACAAGGATTTAAAATATTGCTTTAATTCAGCTTACAGAGGTAGTAAGAGTTGTTTTTACAAGTGCACAATATAAGATTAAGCTCAGTGTTTTAGATGTTGTGTCTTCTTCTTCTTCTTCTTCCACATAATCAAATTAAACTCAGCCCTCTTTGACTACAATGTCTGGGGCAGCCTTCTTCGTTTAAAACAGACTCCTCTTGCTTTTTCCTAGTAAAATATCTGGTCATCTGAGCGTCTCTAACTGAGCTGTCACAGATGATTACAGGAGGAACAACTCGTCTTGGTATCCCAAAGAGCATGGGGTCCTCACGAGAGAGTGAGCCACAACTAGAATTAATGTCACCATTCAGATAATCACGCATTGCCGATTCACCATGTAAGATGAATTTTGTTTGCTGCCTAACTGTGTAAAGCCTCTATTCATTTTCAGATTTTTCCGCAGAAAAAAACATGGTCAACTTAATAAGGATGCTTTCCTCTTGAAATTTCAGCCCTGGTTGAACCAAGTGTTTTGTGTTATGTTGTACATCTGGTTGCTGAAAATATTTCTGTGACAAGCCAAACTGACAAAATGTTTAAATCTTTTTAAACTAACATCCTTGTAATTTTGTTATTCTATTCAGCTGTGTATGTGTGTGTATGTGTGTGTATGTTTGTGTGTATTTGGATAGTGTGGCACACAGTCAATTAGATTAGTTTTAAATACTACTGTACTATGAAGTAACTCTCATGTTGGTAATTAAAACATTTGGTCTCAGTATTTGTCATGTTCCCCTTGAAAAATTGTAAAATCATTTGCAATAACATCACTGCTACAGATATGTATTAATAATTCTCCATTTAGATACGTTATTTAGACTACAATACAGAAGAAATTGTATAATGTGGCAACTTTATATGTATTCTTAACTGAAAGCATTTCAAATAAATTTGATCCAAGGAGAGTTAAATCAATTAAATGAAGTATTTTATAAATATTCTTAGGTAATGCCTCTTATCTCTTTTATAAGTGTAGAAGTCATAACTGGCTTTATATATGAGGAGACACACACACACACACACACACACACACACACACACACACACACACACACACACACACACACACACACACACACACACACACACAGAAAAACAAGCTTTACACAACAGGAGTGTGAAATCACCATGTTCCAAGACTGGGGGGGCTCCCAGTGGGCAGAAATCTCTGTGCACTCAGACGAGATCAGGCAAAGAAATGACCCCTGAATTCGTGAACACTCTCAGGAAATCAGTGTTTCATTTCTGCTGGGGTCAACAGTGGAAGCTGATTTAAACCTCCAAGCGTTGCTAATGTAGGACACACAACACACGTAGAATAGAAATTACAGAAAAAAGATTCTGAAAGAGTACCTGTCTGACAGCACTGAGCATAATCTTGAGCATCAGATCATAATCTTTACAAACTCATAATTATAAATGTAACATGTGTTTGACATTGTTATCATGCTTATCATATGATCTTTGTACCAAACTATAACTGTATTATTCATATAATTAAAGCATTGCATTTAGGTAGGTGTACCAGCTGCATTCATTGCTAATGCATTTGTCCACTGAGATTCATAATGAGTGCAATATTAAAATAAACTTATAAGGCACTGAAATCAGTGTTTTTACTTATCACCAAAAGCAGAGGTAAAATTGGAAATTATAAATTGAAACACTCTACTTATGTGAGGTGATTTTTTAAATTACTTGAGCATTCCTATTGTATGCCACTTTATATACGTCTATTCCACTACATAAAGGGTAATATTGTATAAAAAATGCACTTTATAGTCCACCACATTTATCTGACAGCTATAGTTACTAGTTTAAGATATGACATACAAAACATACGATCTGTTTATAAAATATGACATAAATTAAACTATTCAACAGTATATAAAGAAGTAATTAGTTCCACCTCAACCAAGAGTAAAATGCTCAATACAACAATAACAACAACAACAACAACAATAATAATAATAATAATAATAATAATAATAATAATAATAATAATAATAATAATAATAATATATCATAGTAGCAATTGTACATAATATTAGCCTATAACACTCAAAAGAGGTAATTCTGTAATAGGTAGGCTTACTTTTACTTTTACATTTAGCCAATAATAGTTCATGTAATTTTACCTAACATCTTAATGCAGAACTTTTACTCGTAATATATTATAATATTTTACAATGTGTTTTTACTATTTTTACTTAAGAATCTGAGCAGTTATCTACCTCTGACCAAAAAGGATTATAGGCTACATTATAAAACTACAGTATAAAAACTTGATGGTCCATGTGCGATGGCATATTTATTTTATTCTTTTCTCATTTTGACATTTTCAAGGCTTAGCCTACAATAAATCTTCAAAATAGTTTCAATGTGTCAGAAAATATTTAAGACGGAAGCATAACTTTCACAATACAACCTTCTAACAGTAAAATGTGTTGTAGGCCTTAAGTTTCCTGCGGTACAGTGGAGAGCAGGACAACAGCGCCATCTAGCGTCGCGGAATGCACTGACGCTAGCACACCACGTCACTTCCTGTTTAAACATGGCCGCGCACTGACAAATGTCACGTTACTTCTGCTGCTGAAAACATATAGTTATCAACGTTAATTATATGATCTGTCCAGCGATTAAAAAGAAGGCGACACAAGATTTTACTTTACTTCGTCCAACATCCGCAGGTATTTTGTTTGTTTTTGCTCATTTCTAAACCGTACGTAGTCCTCAAACAGGAGATGCTCTTTACTGTTAAGGTTAGGTGTTAGCAATAGCTTACATAGCAGTTATAGGAACAAGAAGACATGCTTTATTAATTCCCTAGAGGAACGTAATTTGTTTCACTCTGTTAACAAACATCATACACAGGCCCGGAATGCACAGACATGCAAACAGGACCTATACACATGCATTAAATGGAGATATGTCAGAGCTATGGGGCTGCCCATGGACAGGCGGCCCGAGCAGTGGAGGTTCGATGCCTTGCACAAGAGAACTGGCACCTCACCAGCTACCAGTCCACACTTCGTACTTGGTCCGTACGGGAACTTGAACCAGCAGCCTACCGGCTCCCAAGCCAAGTCCCCACAGATTGTTACTTTTGCAATTTAATTATATGTGATATGTACTAAATCAATCTATGTAGGCCTACTAAAAAACACTTTCTTAAAATCAACTCACTTGTGCCTTTTGGACATTTTTGAAATCTGATTTTGGACCTCCAAATTTATACATGTAATTGCTATAGTTGTATTTCTTCTGCATCCTGGCTATCCTGATCTGTTTATCAATTATTGTTATATATATTTTTCCATTTCGGAAAGTTTTATTGGCTTTCTATGTACTTATGATGGTGTTGCTTCTTTTTCTGCGTTGTTTTCTTTGTAACTAACTCAATGCTCAATGTCATTGCAAATGAGTGCTGCCCCTCAGGTATCTCTCAAGTATAAATAAAGATTGAATGAATGAATGAATTAATTAATCTAATGCAACAGTATGAGAGATTTAGTGCTGGCATTGTTTAGAAAGAAAGTTACATATACACTTTGGTTTAAATGTGACTTTTTTGTGCAGCAGGATAGTCCAGTCAACATCATGGTTCATTTATGTGAGTATACTTCTATATGCTTTTGTCTTGTAGCAGCAGAGTTTTAGCAAGATACATAAGTATAACATCAAGCATAGGTGTAGTCACATTTCACATTTATTTTTGTAATATTACATTTATCATAAGCAGCCAAGACAGCTTCCTCACAGAACCGTTACTGCTTTCTCAACAGTAAACAGAATTAGCTTCCCATATGGGATTTACTGTGGGCATATTGTAGAGTAAAATTAAGTTTATCAATATGACAACTAACAATTTTTCTTTATTACTGATTGATCAGTCGATGAATCGCCTAATCTATGAAATGTCAAAGATAGCGAAAAATACCCATCACAAGTTCAGAGACCTCAGGGTCACATCTTTAAATGTCTTGTTATGTCCTACCAACAGTTCAAAACACAAAGATATGCAATTACAAATAATATAGAACTCTTAAAAGGAGCTAATATTTTCATATCAGAAGCAATAATTAAAGAATAGTTGCCATTTTTGCTTGATAAAGCAAGTTTAATGGTTGATTGTTTAAGTTTAAATTGTTAAATTGGTTTTCTGTTTCTGTTTTCGGATTAATCACATAATTGTTTTTGACACAATATGACTATTTAATATACATATACATTCACATATACTTCCTGCTAAAACGAATGTGATCTAACAAAACAATCATTTTTGAAATGGCAATCTAAGGTGCTGTTGCACAAGAAACTCATTTTATTTTCTCTTTTAATTTCCTTCTGCAGCATCACTCCTGCTAAAGAAATACCATGGGGGTTACGTTGTCATCCGATTGGCTCTTGCAGGCCACAAACAAGCTAACAGACCCTTTTATCGCATTGTGGCAGCTTACAACAAAAGGGCAAGAGATGGTAAATATATAGAGCAGCTGGGTTCCTATGACCCCCTCCCTAACATATACAACGAGAAACTTGTCAGCTTCAATTTCGACCGAATCAAGTACTGGATCGGCTGTGGCGCACACCCTACAAAGCCAGTGGCCAAACTTCTAGGTGTGTATTCACTACATGTTCTTTTAAGGTAGATCAACATTGCACAACTTCATTGTATGCTTATCCAGATAAGGTTGCTGCTCATAGTGATTTGTTTATTCAAGGAGGTTCATCTATAACTTTTGAGGGCCTACACCTTTTGAGGCAATATATTTATCTGGAGATATACTTCTCTGTGTTAACTATTCTTTCAAATCTTGTTTTCTATATAATCTGCTACCATAAATGATGACTACTGTCTTTTGTTTGTGGAAAAAGCTTGTAGTGAAAGATATTGTCTTTGTTTCTCCCCTCTGTCTTTTTGCAGGGTTGGCAGGATTTTTCCCTCTGCACCCAATGATGATAACTGAGGCAGAGCGTCGAAGAGCCCTAACGGAGCTGACAGCAACAGGAGCAGAAGATGGTCTGCAGGAGGGACAGAATGTGGCTTAAGTGTGAGAACTAAAGCTGGGGACTGTCTGTGACTGTCCCGTACAAAAAGATATCGTAGTTATTTGGAGAGAGAACTGATCAATTTCTTTCCTAACTTGTTGGGTGGACTGCTTGTAGCAACGTCAGATATGGCATACGGTAGTTATATTGCTTTAGTAGCAGCTATGAACAATTTATATAAAAACTGATTCTCAATAAAGTGTGCCATAACAGGCATATGTTTGTATTTACTGTTTTATTTGACTTAAAGTATTTATATATTACTGCATTTGAGGGTAAATTGCAGATTTCTTTCCACCATTCGATGTCTAACATTTTCAAGACCTTTACAGATAATTAACTTAGTTTGTTTACTTAGAACCTGACTCGTAAGCTGTGCAATCGTTTCTCCTTCTTTTGTCTGTCTTCTTTCTGTTTTGGCCTGCATGTACTTACATGTGCACACAAGAGTCAATAGTGAACGTCAGTAATGTCAAACACAAGAAAAGATCGAAATCAGAAGTGGGTGGATTGCTGATAAGATTATTGGCAAGCTTTACAGCGCTTCCTTTTTGGCTCAATAGCAAATTCTCCACCTTTTTATACTGAATTACGTGTTATGGACACCTTTGGAAACTGGAAACTTACTGTTCACTCACAGACGTCATGTAATGTTATATATTTTTGGAATCATGATGCAGTAAATCATGTTTTTACTGTTTCAAAGGAAACAGCCTAGTGATGTTTTTCTTTTCTCAGAGTTAATATTTACAGAAGAAATTAAGGTACCACCGGCCATGCTGTAGGCCTTAACCTATATTGATGACCACCAATATGCACAATAAATCATACACAGTAAATTATCAGTTTAAGATTAGATTTGACCCAAAAAAAAAAAAAAAAAAAAAAGATAGTGTTGATCTCTAAAACATAATCACACCACACATAATCATTAATGGGTCATATTGTACAAAAAGGTTGCAGATAACTCTACGTGCATGTTGTCTTTTAATAAACCTCCAGAAAAAGCAAACGCACAAAATATGTATTCATTTCTATACTTTATTGTTCCAACTTTCTGTTCACTAAAAGTTTTTAGATGAGCTTGGGACAGATCATTTAATGAAGTACTACAAACACTAATTAAAGTGAAATCGTAATAGATGATTATTTTTCCTCAGTATATAATCTGCTGTCTGGTGTGCCTATCACATGCTTATTGCATGCTTTTTGTTCTATCTTGAACAGGTCCATATTTCAAACCACAAATGTGGCTTGCGTCAATCATGTAATGCTAAAAAGACTAATTTGAGCCCACTTGACAACACCCAGGTGACATTTGAAAGTCCAGCAGAAACAAACACAGCACTTGAAATGGTTATGCTGTTGATATTGCCTAATTTCCTTAAGGACTGGAATAAAAAGTCAGTTTAATTCTTTAACATGTTGATGTACTGAGCATTCCCAAATACAACTGCAATTACAAAGCAGCAGGGTATTTCTAAGTTATGGCCATATGTCAATGCATATGATCTGATTCAGTATTTAAAAAATATATATACATGTATGTATAAAGGTCCTTACTAATTTAATGTCTTATGAAAAGATTGAATGACATAATGAGCAGGAAATATTCTGTTTTTGGTTTGTTAAGTGGCATTTCAGAAATGATTTTCTAATAAGCAAACAGAGGTGTGGAGAGCCCAAACCTCTTGTGGCTTCAAGATCAAGAGAATATGTATTTGTTTAACCTTGCCACAGCTCAATTATTCCTGTTGCTATTGAGACAGTTTATTACACTTGGTGGGATCATGTTTGACAGTCTATTTATAGCATGGCTATTCAATACAACTGATTATATTGTCAATATGTTGCTCAATGTAACATTCCGAAAGATTGAGTCACGTGCCCCTCTGCATCATGTCCAGCTGATTGCAACAGCATGTAAATATTGGATTAAAATAAATGTCAACAACATAGCCAATAAAATACCATTTGTCAGATTTTTTGCAATACAACTATTTCAATAATTGTGTATAAGGAGAAAAACAATGCATGCATATAATACTAAAATGAATAATAGATACTAATAACACCTATACTCATAACTATTTTTGTAGTTAAATTTACAGGATTGAACAAATTATTGGTTGTTGATTTTACATAAGATCTGTAACATATGAAGAGAATACCACACCGCTGATGGATAAAATCCAGTTACAGTTTTCGGTATAAACCTAGGCTACCTCAGTCCTGTAAGACAGTACATATACTGTATATATCAATAATCCGTCCATCAATCTTCAACCGCTTATCCTGGGTTGCGGGGGCAGCAGCTCAAGCAGGGGACACCAAACTTCCCCTTCCCGAGCCACATTAATCATCTCTGACTGGGGGATCCTGAGGCATTAAATTCTCAGTAATGCTGTGCATAACTCAAGTTATTTTTTTTGCCAAAGAAAGCATTTTAATATTATTTCATTATTTTGGAAAACACATTACTATTACTATATAACTAACATATTCAAATAAAATGCAGTCTTGCTTTTAGTAAGTGTATGAAAGATTTCAGTAATTGTCTGACAAGTGTATATTAAACATCACTGGTGTCATTGACAATTAATAGTGGTTAATAAGTCTTGCTAGATTCGCACCAAACCCCACCCCACCCACTCATGCCTTAGTCCTTAGTCTGCTTCAACGTCACAGTGATCTGGACCTTTGTAAAAAAATAAAATAAAAAGTACAGGGTGTGAGTGCACTTTAAGGGAAATTCGAAAATCCCTGTAGCGTCTTTGACACAATACGTAAAAAGGTTTGCCTAGGGAGGGCACTACATCATTAACAACCTATTTTTACAAGTTGATAATTAATGACACATAGAGTAGATTTGATACTGATAGACACATGTTTATATGGCATACAACTGCCAACAGGATCACACTTAACTGCCAATTCGCAGACGTTTATCAGGAGAGATTATTGGAAGTATACTAAAAGACTGAAACTTACAGAACATCTTAGTTATTCTGCTTCATTGTACATGTTTATGGAGTGAAAGACATTTCAGCTGCAGTTGAAACATTTCATCTTTTCATCTTCTTTTGGATGATTACCTGAATGGAGGGGAAAATGAGAAGGTGGATTTATTTGGGATCCTGTAATTGGAAGAGGCTTTCCACCATTCTTATAATCCTTACTTTTGTGGTCATCGTGCTGGCATTATCTGTGTTCTTTACACAAAAAAGAGGTAAGTCTTTGATTTCTGTAATTCTTTATTCCATAACCAGGTGAGCCTATACTCCTATCAACGTAAGCATTATTTTGAATGCAACCCTCTTCACACTGATATCATTTGACAGTATATACATTGCCATTCAAATTTCACATGATACGTTTAGTCCTGACAATCCTTCAAGAATAACTGCAATTAATAGATGGACTTTTATTGATCTCAAATTGGGAAATTTCATTGCTACAGCAGCAAAATATCAGACACACAGCACACATAGAATATACATGAAAATAATAAATAAATAGGATAGAATACAAGAACAAATATTCAAAAAATAAAGATAAAAAATACTAAGGAAAGAATGTACAAACATATACAAGTTGGGAATGAAAATGTACAACTACTTAAATAGTATATATATATATTTTTTTTTTTTATTTTATTTTTTTTTATTTTACCTTTATTTAACCAGGAAAAGACTCATTGAGATTAAAAATCTCTTTTTCAAGAGTGTCCTGGCCAAGACAGGCAGCAGTACAACCACACATACAGTACATACAAACAAAAAATACGCAAAAACACCAAAAACAAAACAACTGACACAGCAAATCTTTCAAAGTCAACCACAATCCTAAACACATAAGGCAAAACATCTGCAGCCAGATGTGGCTGCCTCCAAGTCAATCAACATCCTCAAAGATAAAGATGTAAGTAAAACCTATGTTTGTGCAAGTTCTACTTAGTGCAGTATTGTAATGTATATGAGTCTTATCTAACACGCAGTGATGAAGTGTTAAAAAGTTTTATTGCCTGTGGTAGGAATGATTTCTTGTAGCGGTCAGTGCGACACCGAAGCTGTCAGAGCCTCTTAGAGAAGGTAGTCCCCTGCTGTACCTGTATGGTGTGGAGTGGTGGTCAGGGTTATCAATGATACTGTAGATAACAGTTTGTTCAGTGACCTCCTCTCCACCACAGCTTCAAATGCAGAAAGTACAAATAATATGATTCTGCTCCTTGCTGTTAATATGCACACTAATCCTCACATAATAGTTAAAGGGTTTTTGTGCTCACTATGAGTTATTTTCATGTTTTTTTTGTTATTTTCTTTATAGGTCACCTGAAATAACGATTTATTGGATGCATTTTAGGAAGCTTTTTCACAACCATTTCTGAGATCCAAGTTATCGCTTATATTGCTGTCAAAATAATCTTCATACCTAGACGTTCTTACAGTTTTCAGTTAATTTTTAAAAAACACACATCATCTCAGGATTAGACTAAGTTTTTTCATGTGTACAATCTTAGTCCATGAAAACTATACAGATCACATAAACGAGAAATAACTAATGACTGTATAGTGACTAGTTAATAATTGAAGAAACTGATCTGTGTAAGAATACAAACTTTACCATTAGATATTTGGGTGCAATAAGTAAAATATAGCCTATTTAACGTTGGTTGAATGGATTTTCATTTTTGTGACCTTAGTTATTATTACTGTATTTATATATTAAAGTGTAAAAAACAGCCTCTGTACAACTAAAGATAAACAATGCTGACAAAAAACAGAATTTACTAAGAATGTGGGGATAGTTCCAATGAAATGTTGTTAAAACAATGAAAAGACAAAAGAAAGGGTTAAATTCATGTTAAAGTTTGATGTAACTTAAATGGTGATGCAAGTTGCTGTGATGTGCATTGACGAATGCATATATAATGCACAAATATTGTGTTGTTTAACAGGAGATCAAAATGCAAACCAAGATCAACCTATCAAAACATGGAGGAAACCACAGATAACAGACCAACAATATGGGACTCAATCACAAGAATTGCAGCAAATCATAATTAACCGCACATCTATTGAGAATCATACAAATAGCATAACTTTGACAACCAATTTCATTAAAACACCTGAACACAAAAGTGAAACACAAAAAGGCACCAGACCAACTTCATTACCTAGCCAGGAAACATCTACAAAGATAATGTCTTCATCATCAGAGCAACAATCTACATCTGTAAAAAAAACAACTACCAAGACTGATCAACCGACAACAACAATCAATTCCCGCACAAATACAGAGGTCTCACCAAGTTCCTCCTCTACAGTCCCTCCACTAACTACTCATTTCACTCAAACATCTTCTGACCAAAACAGTGAAACAACACCGACAGGAACCAGCACAACTCTGCTCCCTTTAAGTAGCCAAGGAACATCTACAACAATGTCCTCATCGATAGAGCAACGATCTTCATCTATGACGATGATAACACCCATGGCAGCAACAGAATTAACAACCTCAACCCTTGCCACAAATGGAAAAAAGACTACCAAGACTGATCAACAGACAACAACAATCAATTCCCGCACAAATACAGAGGTCTCACCAAGTTCACCCTCTACAGTCCCTCCACTAACTACTCATTTCACTCAATCATCTTATGACCAAAACAGTGAAACAACACCAACAGGTACCAGCACAACTCAGAGCCCTTTAACTAGCCAAGGAACATCTACAACAATGTCCTCATCGATAGAGCAACAATCTTCATCTGTTACGAGGATAACACCCATGGCAACAACAGAATTAACAGCCTCAACCCTTGACACGAATGGAAAAACAACTACCAAGACTGATAAATTGAAAACAACAATCAATTCCCGCACAATTACAGAGGTCTCACCAAGTTCGCCCTCTACAGTCCCTCCACTAACTACTCATTTCACTCAAACATCTTCTGACCAAAACAGTGAAACAACACCAACAGGAATCAGAACAACTCAGCTCCTTTTAACTAGCCAAGGAACATCTACAAGAATGTCCTCATTGATAGAGCAACAATCTTCATCTGTGACGATGATAACACCCATGGCAACAACAGAATTAACAAACTCAACCCTTGCAACAACTGGAAAAACAAATACCAAGATTGATCAACCGACAACAACAATCAATTCCCGCACAAATACAGAGGTCTCACCAAGTTCCTCCTCTACAGTCCCTCCACTAACTACTCATTTCACTCAAACATCTTCTGACCAAAACAGTGAAACAACACCAACAGGAATCAGCACAACTCAGCTCCCTTTAAATAGACAAGGAACATCTACAACAATGTCCTCATCGATAGAGCAACGATCTTCATCTGTGACCAGGATAACACCCATGGCAACAACAGAATTAACAGCCTCAACCCTTGCCACGAATGGAAAAACAACTACCAAGACTGATCAACCGACAACAACAATCAATTCCCGCACAATTACAGAGGTCTCACCAAGTTCACCCTCTACAGTCCCTCCACTAACTACTCATTTCACTCAAACATCTTCTGACCAAAACAGTGAAACAACACCAACAGGTACCAGCACAACTCTGCTCCCTTTAAGTACCCAAGGAACATCTACAACAATGTCCTCATCGAAAGAGCAAAGATCTTCATCTGTGACGATAACACCCATGGCAACAACAGAATTAACAACGTCAACCCTTGCCACAAATGGAAAAACAACTACCAAGACTGATCAACCGACAACAACAATCAATTCCCACACAATTACAGAGGTCTCACCAAATTCACACTCTACATTCCCTCCACTAACTACTCATTTCACTCAAACATCTCCTGACCACAACAGGGAAACAACACCAACAGGAATCAGCACAACTCAGGTCCCTTTAACTAGACAAGGAACATCTACAACAATATCCTCATCTATAGAGCAACGATCTTCATCTGTGACGATGATAACACCCATGGCAACAACAGAATTAACAAACTCAACCCTTGCAACAACTGGAAAAACAACTATGAAGACTGATCAACCGACAACAACAATCAATTCCCGCACAAATACAGAGGTCTCACCAAGTTCCTCCCCTACAGTCCCGCCACTAACTACTCATTTCACTCAAACATCTTCTGACCAAAACAGTGAAACAACACCAACAGGAATCAGAACATCTCAGCTCCTTTTAACTAGCCAAGGAACATCTATAACAATGTCCTCATCGATAGAGCAACGATCTTCATCTGTGACGATAACACCCATGGCAATAACAGAATTAACAACGTCAACCCTTGCCACAAATGGAAAAACAACTATCAAGACGGATCAACCGACAACAACAATCAATTCCCACACAATTACAGAGGTCTCACCAAATTCACACTCTACATTCCCTCCACTAACTAATCATTTCACTCAAAAATTTTCTGACGAAAATAGTGAAACAACACCAACAGGAATCAGCACAACTCTGCTCCCTTTAACTAGCCAAGGAACATCTACAAGAATGTCCTCATCGATAGAGCAACAATCTTCATCTGTGACGATGATAACACCCATGGCAACAACAGAATTAACAAACTCAACCCTTGCAACAACTGGAAAAACAAATACCAAGATTGATCAACCGACAACAACAATCAATTCCCGCACAAATACAGAGGTCTCACCAAGTTCTTCCTCTACAGTCCCTCCACTAACTACTCATTTCACTCAAACATCTTCTGACCAAAATAGTGAAACAACACCAACAGGAATCAGCACAACACTGCTCCCTTTAAGTACACAAGGAACATCTACAACAATGTCCTCATCGATAGAGCAACAATCTTCATCTGTGACGATAACACCCATGGCAACAACAGAATTAACAACCTCAACCCTTGCAACAAATGGAAAAAAGACTACCAAGACTGATCAACCGACAACAACAATCAGTTCCCGCACAAATACAGAGGTCTCACCAAGTTCCCCCTCTACTGTCCCTCCACTAACTACTCATTTCACTCAAACATCTTCTGACCAAAACAGTGAAACATCACCAACAGGAATCAGAACACCTCAGCTCCTTTTAACTAGCCAAGGAACATCTACAACAATGTCCTCATCGATAGAGCAACAATCTTCATCTGTGACGATAACACCCTTGGCAACAACAGAATTAACAACCTCAACCCTTGCCACAAATGGAAAAAAGACTACCAAGACTGATCAACCGACAACAACAAACAATTCCAGCACAAATACAGAGGTCTCACCAAGTTCCTCCTCTACAGTCCCTTCACTAACTACTCATTTCACTCAAACATCTTCTGACCAAAACAGTGAAACAACACCAACAGGTACCAGCACAACTCAGCTCCCTTTAACTAGCCAAGGAACATATACAACAATGTCCTCATCGATAGAGCAACAATCTTCATCTGTGACGATGATAACACCCATGGCAACAACAGACTTAACAAAGTCAACCCTTGCAACAACTGGAAAAGCAACTAACAAGACTGATCAACCGACAACAACAATCAATTCCAGCACAAATACAGAGGTCTCACAAAGTTCCTCCTCTACAGTCCCTCTGCTAACTACTCATTTCACTCAAACATCTTCTGACCAAAACAGTGAAACAACATCAACAGGTACCAGCACAACTCAGCTCCCTTTAACTAGCCAAGGAACATCTACAACAATGTCCTCATCGATAGAGCAACAATCTTCATCTGTGACGATGATAACACCCATGGCAACAACAGACTTAACAAAGTCAACCCTTGCAACAACTGCAAAAACAACTACCAAGACTGATCAACCGACAACAACAATCAATTCCCGCACAAATACAGAGGTCTCACCAAGTTCCTCCTCTACAGTCCCTCTGCTAACTACTCATTTCACTCAAACATCTTCTGACCAAAACAGTGAAACAACATCAACAGGAACCAGCACAACTCAGCTCCCTTTAACTAGCCATGGAACATCTACAACAATGTCCTCATCGATAGAGCAACAATCTTCATCTGTGATGATGATAACACCCATGGCAACAACAGACTTAACAACCTCAACCCTTGCAACAAATGGGAAAACAACTACCAAGACTGATCAACCGACAACAACAATCAGTTCCCGCACAAATACAGAGGTCTCACCAAGTTCCCCCTCTACAGTCCCTCCACTAACTACTCATTTCACTCAAACATCTTCTGACCAAAACAGTGAAACAACACCAACAGGAATCAGAACAACTCAGCTTCTTTTAACTAGCCAAGGAACATCTACAACAATGTCCTCATCGATAGAGCAACAATCTTCATCTGTGACGATAACACCTATGGCAACAACAGAATTTACAACCTCAACCCTTGCCACAAATGGAAAAAAGACTACCAAGACTGCTCAACCGACAACAACAATCAATTCCCGCACAAATACAGAGGTCTCACCAAGTTCCTCCTCTACAATCCCTCCACTAACTACTCATTTCACTCAAACATCTTCTGACCAAAACAGTGAAACAACACCAACAGGAATCAGCCAAACTCTGCTCCCTTTAAGTAGCCAAGGAACATCTACAACAATGTCCTCATCGATAGAGCAACAATCTTCATCTGTGACGATGATAACACCCATGGCAACAACAGAATTAACAACCTCAACCCTTGCAACAAATGGGAAAACAACTACCAAGACTGATCAACCGACAACAACAATCAGTTCCCGCACAAATACAGAGGTCTCACCAAGTTCCCCCTCTACTGTCCCTCCACTAACTACTCATTTCACTCAAACATCTTCTGACCAAAACAGTGAAACATCACCAACAGGAATCAGAACACCTCAGCTCCTTTTAACTAGCCAAGGAACATCTACAACAATGTCCTCATCGATAGAGCAACAATCTTCATCTGTGACGATAACACCCTTGGCAACAACAGAATTAACAACCTCAACCCTTGCCACAAATGGAAAAAAGACTACCAAGACTGATCAACCGACAACAACAAACAATTCCAGCACAAATACAGAGGTCTCACCAAGTTCCTCCTCTACAGTCCCTTCACTAACTACTCATTTCACTCAAACATCTTCTGACCAAAACAGTGAAACAACACCAACAGGTACCAGCACAACTCAGCTCCCTTTAACTAGCCAAGGAACATATACAACAATGTCCTCATCGATAGAGCAACAATCTTCATCTGTGACGATGATAACACCCATGGCAACAACAGACTTAACAAAGTCAACCCTTGCAACAACTGGAAAAACAACTACCAAGACTGATCAACCGACAACAACAATCAATTCCCGCACAAATACAGAGGTCTCACCAAGTTCCTCCTCTACAGTCCCTCTGCTAACTACTCATTTCACTCAACCATCTTCTGACCAAAACAGTGAAACAACACCAACAGGTACCAGCACAACTCAGCTCCCTTTAACTAGCCAAGGAACATCTACAACAATGTCCTCATCGATAGATCAACAATCTTCATCTGTGACGATGATAACACCCATGGCAACAACAGACTTAACAAAGTCAACCCTTGCAACAACTGGAAAAACAACTACCAAGACTGATCATCCAACAACAACAATCAATTCCCGCACAAATACAGAGGTCTCACCAAGTTCGTCCTCTACAGTCCCTGCACTAACTACTCATTTCACTCAAACATCTTCTGACCAAAACAGTGAAACAACACCAACAGGAACCAGCACAACTCAGCTCCCTTTAACTAGCCATGGAACATCTACAACAATGTCCTCGTCGATAGAGCAACAATCTTCATCTGTGACGATGATAACACCCATGGCAACAACAGACTTAACAAAGTCAACCCTTGCAACAACTGGAAAAACAACTACCAAGACTGATCATCCAACAACAACAATCAATTCCCGCACAAATACAGAGGTCTCACCAAGTTCGTCCTCTACAGTCCCTGCACTAACTACTCATTTCACTCAAACATCTTCTGACCAAAACAGTGAAACAACACCAACAGGAACCAGCACAACTCAGCTCCCTTTAACTAGCCATGGAACATCTACAACAATGTCCTCGTCGATAGAGCAACAATCTTCATCTGTGACGATGATAACACCCATGGCAACAACAGACTTAACAAAGTCAACCCTTGCAACAACTGGAAAAACAACTACCAAGACTGATCATCCAACAACAACAATCAATTCCCGCACAAATACAGAGGTCTCACCAAGTTCGTCCTCTACAGTCCCTGCACTAACTACTCATTTCACTCAAACATCTTCTGACCAAAACAGTGAAACAACACCAACAGGTACCAGCACAACTCAGCTCCCTTTAACTAGCCAAGGAACATCTACAACAATGTCCTCATCGATAGAGCAACGACCCTCATCTGTGACGATAACACCTATGGCAACAACAGAATTAACAACCTCAACCCTTGCCACAAATGGAAAAAAGACTACCAAGACTGATCAACCGACAACAACAATCAATTCCCGCACAAATACAGAGGTCTCACCAAGTTCCTCCTCTACAATCCCTCCACTAACTACTCATTTTACTCAAACATCTTCTGACCAAAACAGTGAAACAACACCAACAGGTACCAGCACAACTCAGCTCCCTTTAACTAGCCAAGGAACATCTACAACAATGTCCTCATCGATAGAGCAACAATCTTCATCTGTGACGATGATAACACCCATGGCAACAACAGACTTAACAAAGTCAACCCTTGCAACAACTGGAAAAACAACTACCAAGACTGATCAACCGACAACAACAATCAATTCCCGCACAAATACAGAGGTCTCACCAAGTTCCTCCTCTACAGTCCCTCTGCTAACTACTCATTTCACTCAACCATCTTCTGACCAAAACAGTGAAACAACACCAACAGGTACCAGCACAACTCAGCTCCCTTTAACTAGCCAAGGAACATCTACAACAATGTCCTCATCGATAGATCAACAATCTTCATCTGTGACGATGATAACACCCATGGCAACAACAGACTTAACAAAGTCAACCCTTGCAACAACTGGAAAAACAACTACCAAGACTGATCATCCAACAACAACAATCAATTCCCGCACAAATACAGAGGTCTCACCAAGTTCGTCCTCTACAGTCCCTGCACTAACTACTCATTTCACTCAAACATCTTCTGACCAAAACAGTGAAACAACACCAACAGGAACCAGCACAACTCAGCTCCCTTTAACTAGCCATGGAACATCTACAACAATGTCCTCGTCGATAGAGCAACAATCTTCATCTGTGACGATGATAACACCCATGGCAACAACAGACTTAACAAAGTCAACCCTTGCAACAACTGGAAAAACAACTACCAAGACTGATCATCCAACAACAACAATCAATTCCCGCACAAATACAGAGGTCTCACCAAGTTCGTCCTCTACAGTCCCTGCACTAACTACTCATTTCACTCAAACATCTTCTGACCAAAACAGTGAAACAACACCAACAGGAACCAGCACAACTCAGCTCCCTTTAACTAGCCATGGAACATCTACAACAATGTCCTCGTCGATAGAGCAACAATCTTCATCTGTGACGATGATAACACCCATGGCAACAACAGACTTAACAAAGTCAACCCTTGCAACAACTGGAAAAACAACTACCAAGACTGATCATCCAACAACAACAATCAATTCCCGCACAAATACAGAGGTCTCACCAAGTTCGTCCTCTACAGTCCCTGCACTAACTACTCATTTCACTCAAACATCTTCTGACCAAAACAGTGAAACAACACCAACAGGTACCAGCACAACTCAGCTCCCTTTAACTAGCCAAGGAACATCTACAACAATGTCCTCATCGATAGAGCAACGACCCTCATCTGTGACGATAACACCTATGGCAACAACAGAATTAACAACCTCAACCCTTGCCACAAATGGAAAAAAGACTACCAAGACTGATCAACCGACAACAACAATCAATTCCCGCACAAATACAGAGGTCTCACCAAGTTCCTCCTCTACAATCCCTCCACTAACTACTCATTTTACTCAAACATCTTCTGACCAAAACAGTGAAACAACACCAACAGGTACCAGCACAACTCAGCTCCCTTTAACTAGCCAAGGAACATCTACAACAATGTCCTCATCGATAGAGCAACAATCTTCATCTGTGACGATGATAACACCCATGGCAACAACAGACTTAACAAAGTCAACCCTTGCAACAACTGCAAAAACAACTACCAAGACTGATCAACCGACAACAACAATCAATTCCCGCACAAATACAGAGGTCTCACCAAGTTCCTCCTCTACAGTCCCTCTGCTAACTACTCATTTCACTCAAACATCTTCTGACCAAAACAGTGAAACAACACCAACAGGAACCAGCACAACTCAGCTCCCTTTAACTAGCCATGGAATATCTACAACAATGTCCTCGTCGATAGATCAACAATCTTCATCCGTGACGATGATAACACCCATGGCAACAACAGACTTAACAAAGTCAACCCTTGCAACAACTGCAAAAACAACTACCAAGACTGATCAACCGACAACAACAATAAATTCCCGCACAAATACAGAGGTCTCACCAAGTTCCTCCTCTACAGTCCCTCTGCTAACTACTCATTTCACTCAAACATCTTCTGACCAAAACAGTGAAACAACACCAACAGGAACCAGCACAACTCAGCTCCCTTTAACTAGCCATGGAACATCTACAACAATGTCCTCATCGATAGAGCAACAATCTTCATCTGTGACGATGATAACACCCATGGCAACAACAGACTTAACAAAGTCAACCCTTGCAACAACTGGAAAAACAACTACCAAGACTGATCATCCAACAACAACAATCAATTCCCGCACAAATACAGAGGTCTCACCAAGTTCCTCCTCTACAGTCCCTGCACTAACTACTCATTTCACTCAAACATCTTCTGACCAAAACAGTGAAACAACACCAACAGGAATCAGCACAACTCTGCTCCCTTTAAGTAGCCAAGGAACATCTATAACAATGTCCTCATTGATAGAGCAACGATCTTCATCTGTGACGATAACACCCATGGCAACAACAGAATTA
Source organism: Sander lucioperca (assembly GCF_008315115.2). Lineage (NCBI taxonomy): Eukaryota > Metazoa > Chordata > Actinopteri > Perciformes > Percidae > Sander > Sander lucioperca. Next base: position 6,393,760 of record NC_050178.1, on the reverse strand, counting down.
ACAACCTCAACCCTTGCAACAAATGGGAAAACAACTACCAAGACTGATCAACCGACAACAACAATCAATTCCCGCACAAATACAGAGGTCTCACCAAGTTCCTCCTCTACAGTCCCTCTGCTAACTACTCATTTCACTCAAACATCTTCTGACCAAAACAGTGAAACAACACCAACAGGAACCAGCACAACTCAGCTCCCTTTAACTAGCCATGGAACATCTACAACAATGTCCTCATCGATAGAGCAACAGTCTTCATCTGTGACGATGATAACACCCATGGCAACAACAGACTTAACGAAGTCAACCCTTGCAACAACTGGAAAAACAACTACCAAGACTGATCAACCAACAACAACAATCAATTCCCACACAAATACAGAGGTCTCACGAAGTTCCTCCTCTACAGTCCCTCTGCTAACTACTCATTTCACTGAAACATCTTCTGACCAAAACAGTGAAACAACACCAACAGGAACCAGCACAACTCAGCTCCCTTTAACTAGCCATGGAACATCTACAACAATGTCCTCGTCGATAGATCAACAATCTTCATCTGTGACGATGATAACACCCATGGCAACAACAGACTTAACAAAGTCAACCCTTGCAACAACTGCAAAAACAACTACCAAGACTGATCAACCGACAACAACAATAAATTCCCGCACAAATACAGAGGTCTCACCAAGTTCCTCCTCTACAGTCCCTCTGCTAACTACTCATTTTACTCAAAAATCTTCTGACCAAAACAGTGAAACAACACCAACAGGAACCAGCACAACTCAGCTCCTTTTAACTAGCCAAGGAACATCTACAATAATGTCCTCATCGATAGAGCAACAATCTTCAGCTGTGATGATGATAACACCCATGGCAACAACAGACTTAACAAAGTCAACCCTTGCAACAACTGCAAAAACAACTACCAAGACTGATCAACCAACAACAACAATCAATTCCCACACAAATACAGAGGTTTCACGAAGTTCCTCCTCTACAGTCCCTCTGCTAACTACTCATTTCACTGAAACATCTTCTGACCAAAACAGTGAAACAACACCAACAGGAACCAGCACAACTCAGCTCCCTTTAACTAGCCATGGAACATCTACAACAATGTCCTCGTCGATAGATCAACAATCTTCATCTGTGACGATGATAACACCCATGGCAACAACAGACTTAACAAAGTCAACCCTTGCAACAACTGCAAAAACAACTACCAAGACTGATCAACCGACAACAACAATAAATTCCCGCACAAATACAGAGGTCTCACCAAGTTCCTCCTCTACAGTCCCTCTGCTAACTACTCATTTCACTCAAACATCTTCTGACCAAAACAGTGAAACAACACCAACAGGAACCAGCACAACTCAGCTCCCTTTAACTAGCCATGGAACATCTACAACAATGTCCTCATCGATAGAGCAACAATCTTCATCTGTGACGATGATAACACCCATGGCAACAACAGACTTAACAAAGTCAACCCTTGCAACAACTGGAAAAACAACTACCAAGACTGATCATCCAACAACAACAATCAATTCCCGCACAAATACAGAGGTCTCACCAAGTTCCTCCTCTACAGTCCCTCTGCTAACTACTCATTTCACTCAAACATCTTCTGACCAAAACAGTGAAACAACACCAACAGGAACCAGCACAACTCAGCTCCCTTTAACTAGCCATGGAACATCTACAACAATGTCCTCATCGATAGAGCAACAGTCTTCATCTGTGACGATGATAACACCCATGGCAACAACAGACTTAACGAAGTCAACCCTTGCAACAACTGGAAAAACAACTACCAAGACTGATCAACTGACAACAATCAATTTCCTCACAATTACGGAGGTCTCACCAAGTTTGCCCTCTACAGTCCCTCCACTAACTGCTCATTTCTCTCAAACATCTTCTGACCAAAACAGTGAAACAACACCAACAGGAATCAGCACAACTCTGTTCCCTTTAAGTGGCCAAGGAACATCTACAACAATGTCCTCATCGATAGAGCCACGATCTTCATCTGTGACGATGATAACACCCATGGCAACAACAGACTTAACAAAGTCAACCCTTGCAACAACTGCAAAAACAACTACCAGGACTGATCAACCGACAACAACAATCAATTCCCGCACAAATACAGAGGTCTCACCAAGTTCCTCCTCTACATTCCCTCTGTTAACTACTCATTTCACTCAAACATCTTCTGACCAAAACAGTGAAACAACACCAACAGGTACCAGCACAACTCAGCTCCCTTTAACTAGCCAAGGAACATCTACAACAATGTCCTCATCGATAGAGCAACAATCTTCAGCTGTGACGATGATAACACCCATGGCAACAACAGACTTAACAAAGTCAACCCTTGCAACAACTGCAAAAACAACTACCAAGACTGATCAACCAACAACAACAATCAATTCCCACACAAATACAGAGGTCTCACGAAGTTCCTCCTCTACAGTCCCTCTGCTAACTACTCATTTCACTGAAACATCTTCTGACCAAAACAGTGAAACAACACCAACAGGAACCAGCACAACTCAGCTCCCTTTAACTAGCCATGGAACATCTACAACAATGTCCTCGTCGATAGATCAACAATCTTCATCTGTGACGATGATAACACCCATGGCAACAACAGACTTAACAAAGTCAATCCTTGCAACAACTGCAAAAACAACTACCAAGACTGATCAACCGACAACAACAATAAATTCCCGCACAAATACAGAGGTCTCACCAAGTTCCTCCTCTACAGTCCCTCTGCTAACTACTCATTTTACTCAAACATCTTCTGACCAAAACAGTGAAACAACACCAACAGGAACCAGCACAACTCAGCTCCTTTTAACTAGCCAAGGAACATCTACAATAATGTCCTCATCGATAGAGCAACAATCTTCAGCTGTGACGATGATAACACCCATGGCAACAACAGACTTAACAAAGTCAACCCTTGCAACAACTGCAAAAACAACTACCAAGACTGATCAACCAACAACAACAATCAATTCCCACACAAATACAGAGGTCTCACGAAGTTCCTCCTCTACAGTCCCTCTGCTAACTACTCATTTCACTGAAACATCTTCTGACCAAAACAGTGAAACAACACCAACAGGAACCAGCACAACTCAGCTCCCTTTAACTAGCCATGGAACATCTACAACAATGTCCTCGTCGATAGATCAACAATCTTCATCTGTGACGATGATAACACCCATGGCAACAACAGAATTTACAACCTCAACCCTTGCCACAAATGGAAAAAAGACTACCAAGACTGATCAACCGACAACAACAATCAATTCCCGCACAAATACAGAGGTCTCACCAAGTTCACCCACTACAGTCCCTCCACTAACTACTCATTTCACTCAAACATCTTCTACTACTGTCACTGTGTCAACATTATCTACACCTCCTCAGTGTAAGGACTGTCAGTGTATCGGGGGTACCTGTAAATTCAACGTGACACTTGGAAGATGTCACTGCCAATGTCAAGATTTTGTTTTTGGAGATGTCTGCTCTTTTGGAAAGAACAACACCCCTGTTCATATTGGTGAGATTTTTCATACCCAAATACAGGTCTTACAATATTCTAAAAACTGAAGAAAAATATTCAAAGCAGAGATACGTTATTGGATTTTAGCAGTATGTTAAAATTGTGTCTGATTTTGGCACTGATATTTCTTACCTCAGTGTTGAATGTAAAATGTTATTGCAGTGTCTATAATATTTTTGCAATGTCAATTTAACGGTTTCATCATGTTTTGCAGATACCGGAAAAATTCCAACTCGAAAAGCAAATTTTACTTTGGAAATTCAAGTCACTTTTGAGCCGGCTTATAATAATCTAAGCTCACCTCAATCATTAGAATTCATCGAGAAATTAGAACGGGAGGTAAATATTTATTTCATTGTTGCATGACTTAATGATAGTAGAATTTATATTTATTCATGTTGTACAACGTACTTATTGCTATACTTATTATTTACCAGGCAATAAGTGATACTATATAAAGCTCCTTTTTATAATGTGTGTTTTGCTCTATACTGTTTTTTATGTTGATGTCTTTTTTATTTATTGTTATAACCATGCTATAATAACATCTGTCCTGTGTTGTAGCTTGAAGGGCTATGCAAAGAAGCAGATCCAGAAACCTTTAAAAAAGTACAAGTCATCAAGTTATCGTAGGTTTTCATTTAATCTTTACTGATACAATTATTTAAATGACTCTTTAATCAAGTACACGCTGGATTTTTTGGTAATATCTTTCTATTTTTCAACTGTAGACCAGGAAGTACTGTTGCAGAGAGCGTGGCTGAGTACATCTATCCAAACAATGAAACTCAAATCCAATTTGTCAACAATCAGCTTGATGGAGTGTTGCTTAATATCTTGAATGACACAAGTAACCTCAAAAATATATCTCAGGCCTTTAATAATTCAGCTGTGCAGTTAAATGGATTCATCTTCCAGCCACCTGAGATTACAAGTAAGTGTACTCTGTCAGTTCTAAATGTGCATACTTAACGTATTGTTGCTTTGCACTGTCAGTGTTTCTTTCAGTATATGTCAACAATTCTATATTTGTATTATGGTACTTTTACAAAATGCTAAATACATCACTTTTTTATCAATCAGATATCACAGATCTAAAGCCTTTTGTAAACTGCTCTCAGTTTGCTAATTACACTGCTGAGATTATTATTGATCAGTGGCAGTGTATTGGACCTTGCAAAACAAACCCTGATTACTGTCATCAACATGGAGAATGTCACAATAACATTCACAAAGGGCCAACATGTAGGTAAGCAAAAACATCTGTTTTTTTTAACCAAATTCACACTCTGCATTCCCTCCACTAACTAATAATTTTACTCAAACATCTTCTGACCAAAACAGTGAAACAACACCAACAGGAACCAGCACAACTCTGCTCCCTTTAAGTAGCCAAGGAACATCTACAACAATGTCCTCATCGATAGATCAACGATCTTCATCTGTGACGATGATAACACCCATGGCAACAACAGAATTAACAAACTCAACCCTTGCAACAACTGGAAAAACAAATACCAAGACTGATCAACTGACAACAACAATCAATTCCCACACAAATACAGAGATCTCACCAAGTTCCTCCTCTACAATCCCTCCACTAACTACTCATTTCACTCAAACATCTTCTGACAAAAACAGTGAAACAACACCAATAGGAATCAGCACAACTCTGCTCCCTTTAAGTAGCCAAGGAACATCTATAACAATGTCCTCATCGATAGAGCAACGATCTTCATCTGTGACGATAACACCCATGGCAACAACAGAATTAACAACCTCAACCCTTGCAACAAATGGGAAAACAACTACCAAGGCTGATCAACCGACAACAACAATCAATTCCCGCACAAATACAGAGGTCTCACCAAGTTCCTCCTCTACAATCCCTCCACTAACTACTCATTTCACTCAAACATCTTCTGACCAAAACAGTGAAACAACACCAACAGGAACCAGCACAACTCAGCTCCCTTTAACTAGCCATGGAACATCTACAACAATGTCCTCGTCGATAGATCAACAATCTTCATCTGTGACGATGATAACACCCATGGCAACAATAGACTTAACAAAGTCAACCCTTGCAACAACTGCAAAAACAACTACCAAGACTGATCAACCAACAACAATCAATTCCCGCACAAATACAGAGGTCTCACCAAGTTCCTCCTCTACAATCCCTCCACTAACTACTCATTTCACTCAAACATCTTCTGACAAAAACAGTGAAACAACACCAACAGGAATCAGCACAACTCTGCTCCCTTTAAGTAGCCAAGGAACATCTATAACAATGTCCTCATCGATAGAGCAACGATCTTCATCTGTGACGATAACACCCATGGCAACAACAGAATTAACAACCTCAACCCTTGCAACAAATGGGAAAACAACTACCAAGACTGATCAACCGACAACAACAATCAATTCCCGCACAAATACAGAGGTCTCACCAAGTTCCTCCTCTACAATCCCTCCACTAACTACTCATTTCACTCAAACATCTTCTGACCAAAACAGTGAAACAACACCAACAGGAATCAGAACAACTCAGCTCCTTTTAACTAGCCAAGGAACATCTACAACAATGTCCTCATCGATAGATCAACAATCTTCATCTGTGACAATGATAACACCCATGGCAACAATAGACTTAACAAAGTCAACCCTTGCAACAACTGCAAAAACAACTACCAAGACTGATCAACCGACAACAACAATCAATTCCCGCACAAATACAGAGGTCTCACCAAGTTCCTCCTCTACAGTCCCTCTGCTAACTACTCATTTCACTCAAACATCTTCTGACCAAAACAATGAAACAACACCAACAGGTACCAGCACAACTCAGCTCCCTTTAACTAGCCAAGGAACATCTACAACAATGTCCTCATCGATAGAGCAACAATCTTCAGCTGTGACGATGATAACACCCATGGCAACAACAGACTTAACAAAGTCAACCCTTGCAACAACTGCAAAAACAACTACCAAGACTGATCAACCGACAACAACAATCAATTCCCGCACAAATACAGAGGTCTCACAAAGTTCCTCCTCTACAGTCCCTCTGCTAACTACTCATTTTACTCAAACATCTTCTGACCAAAACAGTGAAACAACACCAACAGGAACCAGCACAACTCAGCTCCCTTTAACTAGCCATGGAACATCTACAACAATGTCCTCATCGATAGAGCAACAATCTTCAGCTGTGACGATGATAACACCCATGGCAACAACAGACTTAACAAAGTCAACCCTTGCAACAACTGCAAAAACAACTACCAAGACTGATCAACCGACAACAACAATCAATTCCCGCACAAATACAGAGGTCTCACCAAGTTCCTCCTCTACAGTCCCTCTGCTAACTACTCATTTTACTCAAACATCTTCTGACCAAAACAGTGAAACAACACCAACAGGAACCAGCACAACTCAGCTCCCTTTAACTAGCCATGGAACATCTACAACAATGTCCTCGTCGATAGATCAACAATCTTCATCTGTGACGATGATAACACCCATGGCAACAACAGACTTAACAAAGTCAACCCTTGCAACAACTGGAAAAACAACTACCAAGACTGATCAACCGACAACAACAATCAGTTCCCGCACAAATACAGAGGTCTCACCAAGTTCCTCCTCTACAATCCCTCCACTAACTACTCATTTCACTCAAACATCTTCTGACAAAAACAGTGAAACAACACCAACAGGAATCAGCACAACTCTGCTCCCTTTAAGTAGCCAAGGAACATCTATAACAATGTCCTCATCGATAGAGCAACGACCCTCATCTGTGACGATAACACCTATGGCAACAACAGAATTAACAACCTCAACCCTTGCCACAAATGGAAAAAAGACTACCAAGACTGATCAACCGACAACAACAATCAATTCCCGCACAAATACAGAGGTCTCACCAAGTTCCTCCTCTACAATCCCTCCACTAACTACTCATTTTACTCAAACATCTTCTGACCAAAACAGTGAAACAACACCAACAGGTACCAGCACAACTCAGCTCCCTTTAACTAGCCAAGGAACATCTACAACAATGTCCTCATCGATAGAGCAACAATCTTCATCTGTGACGATGATAACACCCATGGCAACAACAGACTTAACAAAGTCAACCCTTGCAACAACTGCAAAAACAACTACCAAGACTGATCAACCGACAACAACAATCAATTCCCGCACAAATACAGAGGTCTCACCAAGTTCCTCCTCTACAGTCCCTCTGCTAACTACTCATTTCACTCAAACATCTTCTGACCAAAACAGTGAAACAACATCAACAGGAACCAGCACAACTCAGCTCCCTTTAACTAGCCATGGAACATCTACAACAATGTCCTCATCGATAGAGCAACAATCTTCATCTGTGACGATGATAACACCCATGGCAACAACAGACTTAACAACCTCAACCCTTGCAACAAATGGGAAAACAACTACCAAGACTGATCAACCGACAACAACAATCAGTTCCCGCACAAATACAGAGGTCTCACCAAGTTCCCCCTCTACAGTCCCTCCACTAACTACTCATTTCACTCAAACATCTTCTGACCAAAACAGTGAAACAACACCAACAGGAATCAGAACAACTCAGCTCCTTTTAACTAGCCAAGGAACATCTACAACAATGTCCTCATCGATAGAGCAACAATCTTCATCTGTGACGATAACACCTATGGCAACAACAGAATTAACAACCTCAACCCTTGCCACAAATGGAAAAAAGACTACCAAGACTGATCAACCGACAACAACAATCAATTCCCGCACAAATACAGAGGTCTCACCAAGTTCCTCCTCTACAATCCCTCCACTAACTACTCATTTCACTCAAACATCTTCTGACCAAAACAGTGAAACAACACCAACAGGAATCAGCCAAACTCTGCTCCCTTTAAGTAGCCAAGGAACATCTACAACAATGTCCTCATCGATAGAGCAACAATCTTCATCTGTGACGATGATAACACCCATGGCAACAACAGAATTAACAACCTCAACCCTTGCAACAAATGGGAAAACAACTACCAAGACTGATCAACCGACAACAACAATCAGTTCCCGCACAAATACAGAGGTCTCACCAAGTTCCCCCTCTACTGTCCCTCCACTAACTACTCATTTCACTCAAACATCTTCTGACCAAAACAGTGAAACATCACCAACAGGAATCAGAACACCTCAGCTCCTTTTAACTAGCCAAGGAACATCTACAACAATGTCCTCATCGATAGAGCAACAATCTTCATCTGTGACGATAACACCCTTGGCAACAACAGAATTAACAACCTCAACCCTTGCCACAAATGGAAAAAAGACTACCAAGACTGATCAACCGACAACAACAAACAATTCCAGCACAAATACAGAGGTCTCACCAAGTTCCTCCTCTACAGTCCCTTCACTAACTACTCATTTCACTCAAACATCTTCTGACCAAAACAGTGAAACAACACCAACAGGTACCAGCACAACTCAGCTCCCTTTAACTAGCCAAGGAACATATACAACAATGTCCTCATCGATAGAGCAACAATCTTCATCTGTGACGATGATAACACCCATGGCAACAACAGACTTAACAAAGTCAACCCTTGCAACAACTGGAAAAGCAACTAACAAGACTGATCAACCGACAACAACAATCAATTCCAGCACAAATACAGAGGTCTCACAAAGTTCCTCCTCTACAGTCCCTCTGCTAACTACTCATTTCACTCAAACATCTTCTGACCAAAACAGTGAAACAACATCAACAGGTACCAGCACAACTCAGCTCCCTTTAACTAGCCAAGGAACATATACAACAATGTCCTCATCGATAGAGCAACAATCTTCATCTGTGACGATGATAACACCCATGGCAACAACAGACTTAACAAAGTCAACCCTTGCAACAACTGGAAAAGCAACTAACAAGACTGATCAACCGACAACAACAATCAATTCCAGCACAAATACAGAGGTCTCACAAAGTTCCTCCTCTACAGTCCCTCTGCTAACTACTCATTTCACTCAAACATCTTCTGACCAAAACAGTGAAACAACATCAACAGGAACCAGCACAACTCAGCTCCCTTTAACTAGCCATGGAACATCTACAACAATGTCCTCATCGATAGAGCAACAATCTTCATCTGTGACGATGATAACACCCATGGCAACAACAGACTTAACAAAGTCAACCCTTGCAACAACTGGAAAAACAACTACCAAGACTGATCAACCGACAACAACAATCAATTCCCGCACAAATACAGAGGTCTCACCAAGTTCCTCCTCTACAGTCCCTCTGCTAACTACTCATTTCACTCAACCATCTTCTGACCAAAACAGTGAAACAACACCAACAGGTACCAGCACAACTCAGCTCCCTTTAACTAGCCAAGGAACATCTACAACAATGTCCTCATCGATAGAGCAACAATCTTCATCTGTGACGATGATAACACCCATGGCAACAACAGACTTAACAAAGTCAACCCTTGCAACAACTGGAAAAACAACTACCAAGACTGATCAACCGACAACAACAATCAATTCCCGCACAAATACAGAGGTCTCACCAAGTTCCTCCTCTACAGTCCCTCTGCTAACTACTCATTTCACTCAACCATCTTCTGACCAAAACAGTGAAACAACATCAACAGGAACCAGCACAACTCAGCTCCCTTTAACTAGCCATGGAACATCTACAACAATGCCCTCATCGATAGAGCAACAATCTTCATCTGTGACGATGATAACACCCATGGCAACAACAGAATTAACAACCTCAACCCTTGCCACAAATGGAAAAAAGACTACCAAGACTGATCAACCGACAACAACAATCAATTCCCGCACAAATACAGAGGTCTCACCAAGTTCCTCCTCTACAATCCCTCCACTAACTACTCATTTCACTCAAACATCTTCTGACCAAAACAGTGAAACAACACCAACAGGAATCAGCCAAACTCTGCTCCCTTTAAGTAGCCAAGGAACATCTACAACAATGTCCTCATCGATAGAGCAACGATCTTCATCTGTGGCGCTGATAACACTCATGGCAACCACAGAATTAACAACCTCAACCCTTGCAACAAATGGGAAAAAAACTACCAAGACTGATCAACCGCCAACAACAATCAATTCCCGCACAATTACAGAGGTCTCACCAAGTTCGCCCTCTACAGTCCCTCCACTAACTACTCATTTCACTCAAACATCTTCTGACAAAAACAGTGAAACAACACCAATAGGAATCAGCACAACTCTGCTCCCTTTAAGTAGCCAAGGAACATCTATAACAATGTCCTCATCGATAGAGCAACGATCTTCATCTGTGACGATAACACCCATGGCAACAACAGAATTAACAACCTCAACCCTTGCCACAAATGGCAAAAAGACTACCAAGACTGATCAACCAACAACAACAATCAATTCCCGCACAAATACAGAGGTCTCACCAAGTTCCTCCTCTACAGTCCCTCCACTAACTACTCATTTCACTCAAACATCTTCTGACCAAAACAGTGAAACAACACCAACAGGAATCAGCACAACTCTGCTCCCTTTAAATAGCCAAGGAACATCTACAACAATGTCCTCATCGATAGAGCAACGCTCTTCATCTGTGGCGCTGATAACACTCATGGCAACAACAGAATTAACAACCTCAACCCTTGCAACAAATGGGAAAACAACTACCAAGACTGATCAACCGACAACAACAATCAATTCCCGCACAAATACAGAGGTCTCACAAAGTTCCTCCTCTACAGTCCCTCTGCTAACTACTCATTTCACTCAAACATCTTCTGACCAAAACAGTGAAACAACACCAACAGGAACCAGCACAACTCAGCTCCCTTTAACTAGCCATGGAACATCTACAACAATGTCCTCATCGATAGAGCAACAATCTTCATCTGTGACGATGATAACACCCATGGCAACAACAGACTTAACAAAGTCAACCCTTGCAACAACTGCAAAAACAACTACCAAGACTGATCAACCGACAACAACAATCAATTCCCGCACAAATACAGAGGTCTCACCAAGTTCCTCCTCTAAAATCCCTCCACTAACTACTCATTTCACTCAAACATCTTCTGACAAAAACAGTGAAACAACACCAACAGGAATCAGCACAACTCTGCTCCCTTTAAGTAGCCAAGGAACACCTATAACAATGTCCTCATCGATAGAGCAACGACCCTCATCTGTGACGATAACACCTATGGCAACAACAGAATTAACAACCTCAACCCTTGCCACAAATGGAAAAAAGACTACCAAGACTGATCAACCGACAACAACAATCAATTCCCGCACAAATACAGAGGTCTCACCAAGTTCCTCCTCTACAATCCCTCCACTAACTACTCATTTCACTCAAACATCTTCTGACCAAATCAGTGAAACAACACCAACAGGAATCAGAACACCTCAGCTCCTTTTAACTAGCCAAGGAACATCTACAACAATGTCCTCATCGATAGAGCAACAATCTTCATCTGTGACGATAACACCCATGGCACCAACAGAATTAACAACCTCAACCCTTACCACAAGTGGAAAAAAGACTACCAAGACTGATCAACCGACAACAACAATCAATTCCCGCACAAATACAGAGGTCTCACCAAGTTCCTCCTCTACAATCCCTCCACTAACTACTCATTTTACTCAAACATCTTCTGACCAAAACAGTGAAACAACACCAACAGGTACCAGCACAACTCAGCTCCCTTTAACTAGCCAAGGAACATCTACAACAATGTCCTCATCGATAGAGCAACAATCTTCATCTGTGACGATGATAACACCCATGGCAACAACAGACTTAACAAAGTCAACCCTTGCAACAACTGGAAAAACAACTACCAAGACTGATCAACCGACAACAACAATCAGTTCCCGCACAAATACAGAGGTCTCACCAAGTTCCCCCTCTACAGTCCCTCCACTAACTACTCATTTCACTCAAACATCTTCTGACCAAAACAGTGAAACAACACCAACAGGAATCAGAACAACTCAGCTCCTTTTAACTAGCCAAGGAACATCTACAACAATGTCCTCATCGATAGAGCAACAATCTTCATCTGTGACGATAACACCTATGGCAACAACAGAATTAACAACCTCAACCCTTACCACAAGTGGAAAAAAGACTACCAAGACTGATCAACCGACAACAACAATCAATTCCCGCACAAATACAGAGGTCTCACCAAGTTCCTCCTCTACAATCCCTCCACTAACTACTCATTTTACTCAAACATCTTCTGACCAAAACAGTGAAACAACACCAACAGGTACCAGCACAACTCAGCTCCCTTTAACTAGCCAAGGAACATCTACAACAATGTCCTCATCGATAGAGCAACAATCTTCATCTGTGACGATGATAACACCCATGGCAACAACAGACTTAACAAAGTCAACCCTTGCAACAACTGGAAAAACAACTACCAAGACTGATCAACCGACAACAACAATCAATTCCCGCACAAATACAGAGGTCTCACCAAGTTCCTCCTCTACAGTCCCTCTGCTAACTACTCATTTCACTCAAACATCTTCTGACCAAAACAGTGAAACAACACCAACAGGAATCAGAACACCTCAGCTCCTTTTAACTAGCCAAGGAACATCTACAACAATGTCCTCATCGATAGAGCAACAATCTTCATCTGTGACGATAACACCCATGGCAACAACAGAATTAACAACCTCAACCCTTGCCACAAATGGAAAAAAGACTACTAAGACTGATCAACCGACAACAACAATCAATTCCCGCACAAATACAGAGGTCTCACCAAGTTCCTCCTCTACAATCCCTCCACTAACTACTCATTTCACTCAAACATCTTCTGACAAAAACAGTGAAACAACACCAACAGGAATCAGCACAACTCTGCTCCCTTTAAGTAGCCAAGGAACACCTACAACAATGTCCTCATCGATAGAGCAACGACCCTCATCTGTGACGATAACACCTATGGCAACAACAGAATTAACAACCTCAACCCTTGCCACAAATGGAAAAAAGACTACCAAGACTGATCAACCGACAACAACAATCAATTCCCGCACAAATACAGAGGTCTCACCAAGTTCCTCCTCTACAATCCCTCCACTAACTACTCATTTCACTCAAACATCTTCTGACCAAATCAGTGAAACAACACCAACAGGAATCAGAACACCTCAGCTCCTTTTAACTAGCCAAGGAACATCTACAACAATGTCCTCATCGATAGAGCAACAATCTTCATCTGTGACGATAACACCCATGGCACCAACAGAATTAACAACCTCAACCCTTGCCACAAATGGAAAAAAGACTACCAAGACTGATCAACCGACAACAACAAACAATTCCCGCACAAATACAGAGGTCTCACAAAGTTCGTCCTCTACAGTCCCTCTGCTAACTACTCATTTCACTCAAACATCTTCTGACCAAAACAGTGAAACAACACCAACAGGTACCAGCACAACTCAGCTCCCTTTAACTAGCCAAGGAACATCTACAACAATGTCCTCATCGATAGAGCAACAATCTTCATCTGTGACGATGATAACACCCATGGCAACAACAGACTTAACAAAGTCAACCCTTGCAACAACTGGAAAAACAACTACCAAGACTGATCAACCGACAACAACAATCAGTTCCCGCACAAATACAGAGGTCTCACCAAGTTCCCCCTCTACAGTCCCTCCACTAACTACTCATTTCACTCAAACATCTTCTGACCAAAACAGTGAAACAACACCAACAGGAATCAGAACAACTCAGCTCCTTTTAACTAGCCAAGGAACATCTACAACAATGTCCTCATCGATAGAGCAACAATCTTCATCTGTGACGATAACACCTATGGCAACAACAGAATTAACAACCTCAACCCTTACCACAAGTGGAAAAAAGACTACCAAGACTGATCAACCGACAACAACAATCAATTCCCGCACAAATACAGAGGTCTCACCAAGTTCCTCCTCTACAATCCCTCCACTAACTACTCATTTTACTCAAACATCTTCTGACCAAAACAGTGAAACAACACCAACAGGTACCAGCACAACTCAGCTCCCTTTAACTAGCCAAGGAACATCTACAACAATGTCCTCATCGATAGAGCAACAATCTTCATCTGTGACGATGATAACACCCATGGCAACAACAGACTTAACAAAGTCAACCCTTGCAACAACTGGAAAAACAACTACCAAGACTGATCAACCGACAACAACAATCAATTCCCGCACAAATACAGAGGTCTCACCAAGTTCCTCCTCTACAGTCCCTCTGCTAACTACTCATTTCATTCAAACATCTTCTGACCAAAACAGTGAAACAACATCAACAGGAACGAGCACAACTCAGCTCCCTTTAACTAGCCATGGAACATCTACAACAATGTCCTCATCGATAGAGCAACAATCTTCATCTGTGACGATGATAACACCCATGGCAACAACAGAATTAACAACCTCAACCCTTGCAACAAATGGGAAAACAACTATCAAGACTGATCAACCGACAACAACAATCAGTTCCCGCACAAATACAGAGGTCTCACCAAGTTCCCCCTCTACAGTCCCTCCACTAACTACTCATTTCACTCAAACATCTTCTGACCAAAACAGTGAAACAACACCAACAGGAATCAGAACAACTCAGCTCCTTTTAACTAGCCAAGGAACATCTACAACAATGTCCTCATCGATAGAGCAACAATCTTCATCTGTGACGATAACACCTATGGCAACAACAGAATTAACAACCTCAACCCTTGCCACAAATGGAAAAAAGACTACCAAGACTGATCAACCGACAACAACAATCAATTCCCGCACAAATACAGAGGTCTCACCAAGTTCCTCCTCTACAATCCCTCCACTAACTACTCATTTCACTCAAACATCTTCTGACCAAAACAGTGAAACAACACCAACAGGAATCAGCCAAACTCTGCTCCCTTTAAGTAGCCAAGGAACATCTACAACAATGTCCTCATCGATAGAGCAACGATCTTCATCTGTGGCGCTGATAACACTCATGGCAACCACAGAATTAACAACCTCAACCCTTGCAACAAATGGGAAAACAACTACCAAGACTGATCAACCGACAACAACAATCAGTTCCCGCACAAATACAGAGGTCTCACCAAGTTCCCCCTCTACTGTCCCTCCACTAACTACTCATTTCACTCAAACATCTTCTGACCAAAACAGTGAAACAACACCAACAGGTACCAGCACAACTCAGCTCCCTTTAACTAGCCAAGGAACATATACAACAATGTCCTCATCGATAGAGCAACAATCTTCATCTGTGACGATGATAACACCCATGGCAACAACAGACTTAACAAAGTCAACCCTTGCAACAACTGGAAAAACAACTACCAAGACTGATCAACCGACAACAACAATCAATTCCCGCACAAATACAGAGGTCTCACCAAGTTCCTCCTCTACAGTCCCTCTGCTAACTACTCATTTCACTCAACCATCTTCTGACCAAAACAGTGAAACAACATCAACAGGAACCAGCACAACTCAGCTCCCTTTAACTAGCCATGGAACATCTACAACAATGCCCTCATCGATAGAGCAACAATCTTCATCTGTGACGATGATAACACCCATGGCAACAACAGAATTAACAACCTCAACCCTTACCACAAATGGAAAAAAGACTACCAAGACTGATCAACCGACAACAACAATCAATTCCCGCACAAATACAGAGGTCTCACCAAGTTCCTCCTCTACAATCCCTCCACTAACTACTCATTTCACTCAAACATCTTCTGACCAAAACAGTGAAACAACACCAACAGGAATCAGCCAAACTCTGCTCCCTTTAACTAGCCATGGAACATCTACAACAATGTCCTCATCGATAGAGCAACGATCTTCATCTGTGGCGCTGATAACACTCATGGCAACCACAGAATTAACAACCTCAACCCTTGCAACAAATGGGAAAACAACTACCAAGACTGATCAACCGACAACAACAATCAGTTCCCGCACAAATACAGAGGTCTCACCAAGTTCCCCCTCTACAGTCCCTCCACTAACTACTCATTTCACTCAAACATCTTCTGACCAAAACAGTGAAACAACACCAACAGGAATCAGAACACCTCAGCTCCTTTTAACTAGCCAAGGAACATCTACAACAATGTCCTCATCGATAGAGCAACAATCTTCATCTGTGACGATGATAACACCCATGGCAACAAAAGACTTAACAACCTTAACCCTTGCCACAACTGCAAAAACAACTACCAAGACTGATCAACCGACAACAACAATCAATTCCCGCACAAATACAGAGGTCTCACCAAGCTCCTCCTCTACAGTCCCTCTGCTAACTACTCATTTCACTCAAACATCTTCTGACCAAAACAGTGAAACAACATCAACAGGAACCAGCACAACTCAGCTCCCTTTAACTAGCCATGGAACATCTACAACAATGTCCTCATCAATAGAGCAACAATCTTCATCTGTTACGATAACACCCATGGCAACAACAGACTTAACAAAGTCAACCCTTGCAACAACTGGAAAAACAACTACCAAGACTGATCAACCGACAACAACAATCAATTCCCGCACAAATACAGAGGTCTCACAAAGTTCCTCCTCTACAGTCCCTCTGCTAACTACTCATTTCACTCAAACATCTTCTGACCAAAACAGTGAAACAACATCAACAGGAACCAGCACAACTCAGCTCCCTTTAACTAGCCATGGAACATCTACAACAATGTCCTCATCGATAGAGCAACAATCTTCATCTGTGACGATGATAACACCCATGGCAACAACAGACTTAACAAAGTCAACCCTTGCAACAACTGGAAAAAAGACTACCAAGACTGATCAATCGACAACAACAATCAATTCCCGCACAAATACAGAGGTCTCACCAAGTTCCTCCTCTACAATCCCTCCACTAACTACTCATTTCACTCAAACATCTTCTGACCAAAACAGTGAAACAACACCAACAGGAATCAGCCAAACTCTGCTCCCTTTAAGTAGCCAAGGAACATCTACAACAATGTCCTCATCGATAGAGCAACGATCTTCATCTGTGGCGCTGATAACACTCATGGCAACCACAGAATTAACAACCTCAACCCTTGCAACAAATGGGAAAAAAACTACCAAGACTGATCAACCGCCAACAACAATCAATTCCCGCACAATTACAGAGGTCTCACCAAGTTCGCCCTCTACAGTCCCTCCACTAACTACTCATTTCACTCAAACATCTTCTGACAAAAACAGTGAAACAACACCAATAGGAATCAGCACAACTCTGCTCCCTTTAAGTAGCCAAGGAACATCTATAACAATGTCCTCATCGATAGAGCAACGATCTTCATCTGTGACGATAACACCCATGGCAACAACAGAATTAACAACCTCAACCCTTGCCACAAATGGCAAAAAGACTACCAAGACTGATCAACCAACAACAACAATCAATTCCCGCACAAATACAGAGGTCTCACCAAGTTCCTCCTCTACAGTCCCTCCACTAACTACTCATTTCACTCAAACATCTTCTGACCAAAACAGTGAAACAACACCAACAGGAATCAGCACAACTCTGCTCCCTTTAAATAGCCAAGGAACATCTACAACAATGTCCTCATCGATAGAGCAACGCTCTTCATCTGTGGCGCTGATAACACTCATGGCAACAACAGAATTAACAACCTCAACCCTTGCAACAAATGGGAAAACAACTACCAAGACTGATCAACCGACAACAACAATCAATTCCCGCACAAATACAGAGGTCTCACAAAGTTCCTCCTCTACAGTCCCTCTGCTAACTACTCATTTCACTCAAACATCTTCTGACCAAAACAGTGAAACAACACCAACAGGAACCAGCACAACTCAGCTCCCTTTAACTAGCCATGGAACATCTACAACAATGTTCTCATCGATAGAGCAACAATCTTCATCTGTGACGATGATAACACCCATGGCAACAACAGAACTAACAACCTCAACCCTTGCCACAAATGGAAAAAAGACTACCAAGACTGATCAACCGACAACAACAATCAATTCCCGCACAAATACAGAGGTCTCACCAAGTTCCTCCTCTACAGTCCCTCTGCTAACTACTCATTTCACTCAAACATCTTCTGACCAAAACAGTGAAACAACACCAACAGGAACCAGCACAACTCAGCTCCCTTTAACTAGCCATGGAACATCTACAACAATGTCCTCATCGATAGAGCAACAATCTTCATCTGTGACGATGATAACACCGATGGCAACAACAGAATTAACAACCTCAACCCTTGCCACTAATGGAAAAAAGACTACCAAGACTGATCAACCGACAACAACAATCAATTCCCGCACAAATACAGAGGTCTCACCAAGTTCACCCACTACAGTCCCTCCACTAACTACTCATTTCACTCAAACATCTTCTACTACTGTCACTGTGTCAACATTATCTACACCTCCTCAGTGTAAGGACTGTCAGTGTATCGGGGGTACCTGTAAATTCAACGTGACACTTGGAAGATGTCACTGCCAATGTCAAGATTTTGTTTTTGGAGATGTCTGCTCTTTTGGAAAGAACAACACCCCTGTTCATATTGGTGAGATTTTTCATACCCAAATACAGGTCTTACAATATTCTAAAAACTGAAGAAAAATATTCAAAGCAGAGATACGTTATTGGATTTTAGCAGTATGTTAAAATTGTGTCTGATTTTGGCACTGATATTTCTTACCTCAGTGTTGAATGTAAAATGTTATTGCAGTGTCTATAATATTTTTGCAATGTCAATTTAACGGTTTCATCATGTTTTGCAGATACCGGAAAAATTCCAACTCGAAAAGCAAATTTTACTTTGGAAATTCAAGTCACTTTTGAGCCGGCTTATAATAATCTAAGCTCACCTCAATCATTAGAATTCATCGAGAAATTAGAACGGGAGGTAAATATTTATTTCATTGTTGCATGACTTAATGATAGTAGAATTTATATTTATTCATGTTGTACAACGTACTTATTGCTATACTTATTATTTACCAGGCAATAAGTGATACTATATAAAGCTCCTTTTTATAATGTGTGTTTTGCTCTATACTGTTTTTTATGTTGATGTCTTTTTTATTTATTGTTATAACCATGCTATAATAACATCTGTCCTGTGTTGTAGCTTGAAGGGCTATGCAAAGAAGCAGATCCAGAAACCTTTAAAAAAGTACAAGTCATCAAGTTATCGTAGGTTTTCATTTAATCTTTACTGATACAATTATTTAAATGACTCTTTAATCAAGTACACGCTGGATTTTTTGGTAATATCTTTCTATTTTTCAACTGTAGACCAGGAAGTACTGTTGCAGAGAGCGTGGCTGAGTACATCTATCCAAACAATGAAACTCAAATCCAATTTGTCAACAATCAGCTTGATGGAGTGTTGCTTAATATCTTGAATGACACAAGTAACCTCAAAAATATATCTCAGGCCTTTAATAATTCAGCTGTGCAGTTAAATGGATTCATCTTCCAGCCACCTGAGATTACAAGTAAGTGTACTCTGTCAGTTCTAAATGTGCATACTTAACGTATTGTTGCTTTGCACTGTCAGTGTTTCTTTCAGTATATGTCAACAATTCTATATTTGTATTATGGTACTTTTACAAAATGCTAAATACATCACTTTTTTATCAATCAGATATCACAGATCTAAAGCCTTTTGTAAACTGCTCTCAGTTTGCTAATTACACTGCTGAGATTATTATTGATCAGTGGCAGTGTATTGGACCTTGCAAAACAAACCCTGATTACTGTCATCAACATGGAGAATGTCACAATAACATTCACCAAGGGCCAACATGTAGGTAAGCAAAAACATCTGTTTTTTTATCTTAATTGCAAGGACCTTAAATATTATATTTTGCTCCTAATGTTTTTTTTAGTAACGTTTCCCTCTTATGGCCTTTTAATCCAGGTGCTTCGAGTCTAGCCTCGAGCAGTTTTATGGCCCACAGTGTGACCTCTTCCGTCGAGGTCCAGGTTTCTATGGTGCACTCTTTGGATCGTTGGCAGCAGCACTCCTGCTCTTGATTATCATTGTCATTGCTGTCATTGTCAAAAAGAGACATATGAGCGTTTGGTGGGTTGTGATGCCCAATATGCATCTTCCTATATAGTAATATGCAAATAGTCAACAAATGTTGTTGCTTGTTGCCTGCAATCATAAAGTTACAAACATTGCCATGGGAAACTAAAGGAACTGTCTCTTTATTTTAGGAGAAGAAGCAACTCCTACAAAAGAAGACTGTCTGCCTTTGAGGAAGATTTCTTTGACTTCTCTGATACAGGTGTGTTCTGGTCTGTTTTTTTTAGTAAGCACTGATCTGCCAAACAATTGATCCGCAAGGACTCTAACATTTGCAATTTCAATATTTCATGTTCTTTTCCCCAGGAGATCACAACTTGGGATTTGCAGGCACTTACACATCAAAGGTTTTAGGCCACATCTAAAAAATGTTGACACCCAATTGCAGTCTAGTGTGGTATTACATACAGTACCTCTGGAAGTCTTCTGAAGTTCAAGGACAGATACATGTAATATTTTAGTTAAAATGTTATTAATATGTAATCATTCTTGTGTCCAGAGGTTTTGAACATCAACCCTAGATGAAGGCTACAAACAGCAACATTTTTTTTTAATTACAATTGTTTTCCATGCTAGCAATAAAGAAAATTACAGATCAGTATGAGCTACCAACATTATATTGCACATGATGTCATATACTAGTAATTTGTTATATTTATGACTTTATTTATATGTATTGTAATTTACTGTAGCCTATTGTGCCCTTATATAAAAATCCAATGTCTATTCAGACTCCAGTTAATCACACCTCACTACATGAGCAATGCTGCTCTGCAGTAATGAGAAACACAAGGTAAGAAATGTAAAAAAACCAACACTTCCTGAAACTCTTGCCCAGGGTTTGTTTCAGAACTGATGTCCTCATCATACATACAAAATTTAGAACATGTTTTGAATTCACATAGATGCAATAGCAACCAGTAGTAAACTGATAGTAAGAATAAAATGTGATTTAAATATTTTCAGGGTGGCTTAGATGAGTGTAATTTTTATCAATGTTGGCATCGGGTTTGGAGCACGTTGATGTTGAGATGTGAGTGTTTTTGGTATTCAAGAAAATGCAATGGGCTGTGCCAACCTACCAGTTCTCAGACTTTGACTAATATCTGCAATATGTACTTGCCATAGCAGTTAGTAATATGTTTTGATAACACAACATCTCTGTGATACATCCAATAATCTATAGCATTCAAATACATAGGTAATCATGATTAGAAACATCTGTCCAATGATATGTAAACCAATACAGTAGCCATGCAAAATGCTACTTCAACCGTGCCAAAAGGTGTTGTTTTTTAAGTCAGCATCTAGGGTTCCATTAGTGAAATTCATGTTCACTATCCCTGCTAAGCCAAATAGGGTAACGGTGGCTTGTCAATATCCCTCAATGTCAGTACAATATCCTGACACTAGATGGCATACACACACTCATTTAAATTATGCTTTACCATTGCCATATGTGAATAGAGAGATAGACAGTTTAATACAATTGTTTATGATCTATAAAGCGAATGAGAGTGATGTGAACCTCAGCAGTGACCACCTCTTTCCTGTTGTAGAATTGGAAATGTATACTGTCGCATCAGGTAATACAGCTTTATCAGTACTGTAAGAGTCCAATATTATTGTTCCTGTTGATCTTTGGGATACTGGCATTGAGATCTCTTTTTTGAACTGTGCCACTGTACCTTGAAATGCTAGTGCACATCCCTGCTGCTGGTCCTCAACAGTAATATACAGTTCATTGATGTCTTTCCATCTGATCCATTGATGGCTGTTTGTGTACAACAAGTGGCTGACTCAGAAGAAACACTTGTGACCAATTTGTTTACCTTCCCTTGATGTACTATACTTTCTTTACAAGTAATCTGACCTGAGTAAAATTTAACCAGCAGCACTTCAGTCTAAGTTAAATATTTACAACTCTGTCCACCCCTCATAGCAAATGATAAGAAAAGTCACAGCAAAAGAAAAGGCGGTGCATGCAATGGAATTAATTAGCAGATTTTTCCGATTATCTTGCTGCATGTTTTTTTGGTAAATCACATGAGAATCAAAATACGCAGAAGAAGCCAACATAGAATTTACAAACTCTACTTCTCTTGCCTCTTGAACATATGACGGATTGCAGATATGCATTTTCTTGCTATAACCAAAAGTATATTTATATATAACTGATATACGAGCGAGCATAGCAAGTAATATTCCACGAATAGCAATTTTGAATTCACTGTTAAGAACATTTTTACTACACCATTTATGATAAGATGAATATGCTCCACATTTTGTCTACATACATACATTTTAACTGGCCAAAGGTTTTTCTCGGCTAAGATTCTCATTATTTGTCAGGTATTCTGTGACACTGCCACAATAGCCTGATATCATTGTACTGTTAACTACCCCTTTTCACTCACAAGGAGTTTCTAAAAAAAATAGTATATTGTTGAATGTAGAATACAATTGCAGATGTTTTATAGATATATTAGGAATGGGATGTTGTGTGAATTGCATTAATCCTGGAAACATATGTCGTTAAGCACCTAGCCTAAAATTTGAAGAGGAAGTTTTTCTGACTGTTAAAGGTCAAACCAATTAAATTTGCCCCCATATAGCCTTATTTTATAGTACATTACTATTGAAGACAAAGGTTGCGTTAAACTATTTAGTGTCTTACTTTTTTGTTGTGTGTATAAAAGTAGGCTACAACAGTATAGCTGCTTGATATTCAATTTCAATTTCTGGACCTTAGAGTTAAATCCATCAGTGTAATAATCATGCTTAAACTGTAAAATATGTTATATTACTACTCAGCATACTAATTTGTTTATAGCAAAATTTTATGTAATTTTCTTGTTGATCAATGTCAATCTCTGCAGCACTGCAGACATGTTAAGAGCCAGTCACAGAAACAACTGCAGACTAATCAGCAGAGGCTGTTTCGCAATTGATGAGGCATTAATCATAATTACTGTAATAATTCTTATCACTAAAACAAGTTTCTTTCACTAGTTAATCCATCGGCTCTGCGAGCCAAGGACTTCTATCTAATTAACTGAGGCCAAAACATATATTTGATGTAGTTGAGCTGCTACAACTGAAAGTTAAGTCCCACATACTCGATGCCTGAATTAAATCCAAGGTAGGGTAAAAATCCAATGGCATATTTAAGTGCAATACTTAAGTTGTGTTGTCAAAATAAAGCTCAGTCAGGAAACAAAAGGTTTAAGAAGAATCAGCCACATAAACTGTTTAGAACACAGAGTGACTGAATTTAATAGAGAATTGTAATGATCCCTTGTGTTTTGTTTGTTAAAAAAAAAGTTTAATGTAAAATCAAAAGTTGGAGTCTAAGCAAATGACATGTCTGAGTTCTGGCTTAGAACACAACAATGCCTTTTCGTGCCACAGCCATGCTATAATGTGTGTCGCTCAAACACTACTCACAAACCACACGCTTTGTTAATTCATCTGGTAGTTGACCTTTCCTGCCCCCAACAGACATTTAAAATGTGCAGCCACAGTTGCTATAGTCACCACCAATGCTGTCGCCTAGCAGCTCACCTACAAGTAAACCAGGTGAAAAGGTTTGCAGATGACCTCAATAGCTCCAACTGCTGCCTTTTGTTCCATTAAGACAATAATTGTAAATCAATTGCTACAAACCTACAGAAATGGTTACTGCCTTGCTGAGAGGTTATATGGTGGCTATTGTAACTGCAGCTGAATTAGTAATGATTTGACCTCTAATTCTCTTGTGTGGCTCACTGTGGTTTCGGCTCCATGCCTAACCACATGGACTCAAGTCAAGAGTAAAACACTTGCAACATTGTTAAGTGCTTAAAAAACCTGTTGGCACAAAGCTGGCTACCACAGAGCATCTAAGGAGTCATGCAGGAGGAGAATGTGTTTTAACCAGGAAGAGGAAGGCAATACGCTGTACACAATGTATTGCCAGTCGACTATTGTAAGTCACTCTTCTTTCTCTGGATAGAGGCCAGTCACAAAAAGGCACAGCATGAGGGTGTGTGGGTGATAAAACAGGTCAAACAGCTGAGTTGAGATTTCAGGCTTGATAGATTCAAGAAACAGAATAAAGCAGGTTCATAAATAATTCATTTTATTTTGCTTTCTTTTTTAAAGACTATATATTTATCAACTAGTCATAACAAATGGAATTGTTAAATACTGTACACAGCATACTGTATTCTCCCAGTGCATGTCTTCACCACAGCAGAGAAGTTATTACTTAATAAACTAGTCTTCATTCAGTTTTATTATTTCTAATAAGACATGAATACCTTAAGATTAAATAGTATCAGTGTATGATGTAAACATTTTTCAGACATTTAAGTCAAAAGCAACATTGTGTTGGCAAGGTTTTGTAAGCAGGAGGGAGAGAAAAAGTATATTTCATATTTGACCTTAACAGTTATGTTTCCCAAACTGAACACCGTGTTCGATACAAAGGGTTACTTGTATAATACATGTGCTACATTTACTATATCATCCTGATGCTTCTTGAATCATCTACAACAACAAAAATGCATACATTTTCTAGGCTGCCAGCAGCCAAAGTCTCTCTGACCACACCTACTGCAATCATGTAAGGCAGGAATGCATGAGCAGAACAGGAAAGTCTGTGTCAGGTAGGTAAACCCTGCACTGTCTGTGTAATGCGTCTGTATTAACAGGTTAGCCCAACATCTTCGTGATCTAAGATCTGCGTGATCTAAAATCTCTATTTAAGGAAATCCAGGTAGAATTGACTTTGTCTTACACTTAACTGAAGTGTAATTGAATTTAAATTGTGTGTCAAGTCACATATGGAGCTGTTACTTCACCTTTTGTAGATATCATTTTAGATGTTGCCTTTATTAATGGGAGTATGTGAAATATATGATTTATTTCAAAGGGAGGTACAGTAGTACTTGAGGCAAATTAGTTCCAAGCAATGAATCACAGCTTGACAAAAATAAGCTCCTCCAACTGTTTGATAAAATTTCAGTAAGGATAGCATACATTCCCCTTAATGTTCAACAGGTCAATTTCTGTGCAACAAAACAGACCTGGACACTAAAAGAAAGCAATTACTTTTTAGAGGGCTGTACTTAAACGCAGGTGCTGCAAATAAGCAGAGCACAGTAACAAGTATAGTTGACAGTTTTCTACCAATTGTAGAAAGTCTTTTATAAAGTCTCACCAGAACACTTTTCCAACTGCTGTACACACACACACACACACACACACACACACACACACACACACACACACACACACACACACACACACACACACACACACACACACACACACACACACACACACACACTTTAAGCTGCACTAAAGATTCCAATGGAACATGCGTAGCTACCAGTAATATATCCACATCTTAGTACAAAATATACCATGTGGAAAACAACATTTACACAGATATAGTGGCCTAAGTAAAACTGAAACTTCATCAAGGCAGGGAAACCATATCGTGTTGATATATAATAGCAAACAGAAAAGAGATTTGTGTGCTAGCATCCTTCATTTTGTTAAAAAATTAACTGTCCTTGTATTTAGACTTCATACATTAAGTTATACATGGTTACATTACTGACCTGTCTCTTGTGAGATACAAAAGCAGCGTCAATGCATCTCACGAAACATCCTCAACCTTCCAGACACCGAAAACACTGAACACACAAGGTTCAAGGCCCGCTTGTACCTTCTGACTGTACCACATCATCAACAAAAACAGCACAATATTGAATATCATGTAATAATAAGCACATCAAAAATAAGCTCTACAATGTTGAATTTTGCCCACAATCTATGGTCAGAGATACAGTTTTTACATAAAGTATCTCGGTTGTGATAGCTATTCCAACATTACCAGTAACTGATTACAGTGCACACACACCCTGTGTGTTCAGAATACATAGGGGTTAAAAAAAAGAAGGTAAAAGCAGCGGTTTGAGGGATTATAGTGTCCAGTTTCACCATTTTTCAAGTGTTTTTTGTTCATTTACAGTAGAGTCCTCTGCTACTTCCACTAAAACCTTTTAAACTAAATCCACATGTGCTTTCCCACTGGTGTGACAGTCCCAGTCTGAGTCTGATACATCTGTATTGCGAGCTCCAGGGCTGTTAATGACACGAAGAAATCGCTGAGGCAAGAGATAGTAATGTGTGGTGCTGGCCTTTTTGCCGTTCTCCATAACAGGGAGGATGCAGGGGGAGCCCTCACTGTTCTGTCTCTGTAAACCCCGACAGCTTACGTACTTAGGATCCGGTGCAAAGCTTTGGGTGGGGGGCATCACCCCATTAATGTATGTTGGGAGGCTCTTGGGGCTGGGGGTGCGGGAGCTGCTTCTGGACAAAGGTTCCCTTGGGGGTACCTTGGGTGGTTTGTCCTCATCGCTGTAAGCCCCTGACGAGACCTCTGCTGACCAGCGGCGATAGTCTCCTGTCTTGATTGTTCGAGGAGGGATTGGGGGTGGCACCTCGGGCTTATCCATACTTTGGGTGTGGTGTTTGTGGCACGTGAGGCGCAGCAGCGAGGGCTTGTTAAAGGATCCAGCTGGGCCAGAGTGCGATCGTCGTAGCCTCCTCTGAGCTTTGTCCTGCTGTCTCTGACAGACCACTGGCTCAGGTGGTTCCTGTTGCTGCTGCTCACACTGTTCCCGCACTTCCTGCGGAGGATGTGCTTGATGCTGCTGTTGGGGCTTCCTCTGGCTTTGCGGTCCTAATGGCCCGTCATAGTAAGCATAGTTAATCTGGCCGCAGTCCCTGAAGCTCCTTCGACTGGGGACTCCATATCGAAAAGGAGACGATTTTGGACACTGATCAGACACCAGGCAGCGGCTGTCGTCCGAACTCGTAAAAAATTCTACCTCACTGTCCATAGCCTGCTCAGGGGAGATGTCGGTTTGTGGAGGGATGGGGGGCAGAGGCTTAGAGCATCTGCCTGGCGTCTGTGGGGGACTGCTGCACTCGTATACTGAGAGCCTCTGGAATGAGGGGACCACCTGGTCGTCATCAGCAGGACTTGGGGTGGATGGTTCAGCACTGCAGGACAGGGAGAGATGGGAGGGCCGGGATTTCTTTGGAGGTAATCTCTGTGAGCTGAAACTGTGTTTATGGCCTGTCAGAGAGAAAAAAATGAAACAGACCCATCACATTAATGGCACAGTATAAAACTGTTAAGGTTGTTCAACGACAATCACAATTTACTACTCCAATGGACTCCTATCTTTCTCTATATTTCTGGAAAACCACTTACTATATCCAGTATGAAGCAGATGATTCAAAGGAACAACATATCCAATGCAGCATTTGGGTATTTCAGAAGACCTGCACTATGCAGATGACAGATCATGCACTTACTTTCATGACTTAGAGACGGTGGAGGTGGCCCCTTATGCTGGGCACGAGAGCTGTGATCTGTGTGTGCAGTGTCCATACTGAAGTAGAAGCTGTTAAAAAAGAAACATTAGATTAGTACCAGTTTAAGAGCTACATAACATTTCATCGTAATTTGCAATAAATCTCAGACTGACCTGAACCATAAAAGTGCAGCATGTCATGCAGATTTGAAATAATGTCCCTTTCTAAAAAATCTTTATGGACTGCTAGTTGTGGCACCTGAACACTCACTTGTCCAGCTCATGGCGATAGCTCCAGGAGGGTTTGGCCATGCTATGACAGTAGCTGCCCCTCAGGAAGGGGTTTTCTATGGGAAAAGAGATCTCCTGGGCAGTCAGGCCCACTGTGGACATGCTCCAGGCACACTCGGGTCGCATCAAAGTCAGGAAACACTCAGATCGCCCGGCTGGCTGGCTGCCCCTGCTTCTGGTGTACCTGTAACACAGCCAAGACACAGCAATGAATGACAGTGAAAGAAGGTTGAAAGCAAAAGCAGATGAAGAGAAACAGAACGTGTAGCACATTGAAAAAATGCTTTCTGAAAGCAGAGCTCACATCCTCTACTGAAGCAAAAAAGACCTGATATTAAAATAGAGTGCAAATAACACATCTCCCCCTTTCTGCTGCCCACCAAACCAAATATTTAGTTATGGCCTTTTGCTTATTATTCTTTTACCTCTCACAAGACAAGACAACAATCTTCTATGACAGAGATGACAAAAGCTTGACAAAAAGTTTGACAAGAGAAGTTTGACAAGATTTTCTGTCACTTATGTCCCCACACACGATGAGGACAGAGCACTTTATCATTCATAATGTTCTGTTCAGAGTATTTTACAAAGAAAGCAGAAAAGCAGTAGATAGACCAAAATAACTAACAAAGATATTTATGTAGAAATGTCGCTATAATTTACAGATTGTTTTGTTGTTCGTTCTTCAAGTCTACTTTATTCAAAAACTAGCCTGAAGTAGATGACAGATAAAAGTTAGAAGTTGAGTTGTATAAAGTGTAAACAGTGAGAGCAATTAACAGCTCACTGAATTATCTTTACATTCTCTCTCTTTTATATATATATATATATATATATATATAGTCTAAATTTAACATAGCAATCTCTTAATAGGTTTACAGTTGATTTTAAACTTGACTGTGCTGTACTCCAGTGCTGCAATCTCGCTTGTCCTGAACGGCAGAGGAAGGGGCTCCTCCAGTTACCATAGATATACCTGATGTTGCAAGAACTCCTCCAGTCAAATGACCTGAATGTCTGTGTCATGTCAAGTATGTGTCAGGGCTGAGTAAACAATGTGTACAATATTCAGAGGGGAGGAAATCCGGAAGCATATTGATATTTCTGGGGTCAGCAATACACTGGAAGCAAAATCTGATCTGAATGTCTTGACTCACACTGGATTAACCAGTTCAGTATGTCACAATCTCTGGCACTTTAGAAAGTGTTATTATAAAGTATACAGTGCCTACTATAGGTGTATTTGTTGTACACCATGTGTGAGTTCACTGACACCAGCCGTGCATTGTTGCTCCGGCGCCCTATCAGAAGTCCTATTTTTCAGAATGCAGTAAAACAGGTGCATCCATTGGCCTGGTGGTCATCTCTTCTGAAGACCACAAATGAGGTGCTTGCACACCCAGAGACAAGCTGTCCTTATAATGTTGGAGTGATGACTGAGAAGAACACGGCCCCCTTGCTCCTGTTCTCCTATGAGCCAAATTTATGTGCTGTCCTGACAGCTGGGGAGAAACAAAGCTCTAAAACAACAGGAAGCCTGGGTCAGCAGCATTAGCCAAACTGCCCAACAAGGCATGCACTCCACATGCCCAGGGCAGTCGATTCGGTTCGGCAGGGATGGGAAGCAACATGATCCTCGATAATGAACCCCAGGGGGCTTGTGCTTCCTCTTGCAACAGGTGCAAAGACAGTTCATCCTGGCAGTTTACCAGAGGAGCATTTACAGGCAACAGAATTAAACAAATTATGTTTAGTCATGCAGAGCATTAACCCTCTTAAGATGGAATTCTTTAAAATCACTTAAATCAGATTATTTCAGAGAATGTGAGTCTTTATATGGTGAAGTCTGGCCTTTCTGTGTAGGTCTATACAATAGCCTAGGTGGACAGGCGAGTGTGAAGATAACACACGGCCCATGCTTACTGGAAAGGAGGAGGTCTGATTGGTTAGCTGTGATGTAAAACATCAGGAGATAGTTTGCCTTTGATTCAGGATTGTAGTAGTCACACACAGACTTTGAAATAAGGAGTTCACACCCCGCTCATGACATCCCTGCAGTCATTTCCGAGCAACTATACCCGCTCTACCTGTGCGGCAAGCAAACAGCGCGCACACCCCCTCACTTTACCGGATTGAGATAATAATGGTTAAAAGCCCTCTAGCATGCAGGTGAGTCACACCACAACACACAAGTCAGCCATCTGGCAAGGCCGGGTACTGATGACACAGAATTGATTGTCATGTCCATTTAGTTTAAGCGGAAAATATACACATAGATATTGTAGACTAAATAAAAGAATCAAACCAGGTTATAGGTTTGCAATCGACCCAAAGTTATCTAAGGGATAGATTTTAATATTTCGGCTCATCATAAAAGATGGATAGATAGACTTAATAAAAGTTGACAAATGTGTTACTTGTATGTGTTATGTGAACTTTTAAAATCCTCGTTATGTCGGCTTAAAGACAATTTACACCTCTAAACGGCTTAGATTATACTTCTTTTTTTAAATACATATAATCGCAAGAGGAGCTCAGGTTGCATCAATCAGTGGAGTCTGTCGTGCTGGCACCAACATACAAAACAATAGACAAGACATGGGCTCTTACAGCAGCCAACACCAGACATTTGAAATCAATTTCTGAACTCACCTAAATAACTTCACAGTTCTCCTCCGCTGACTTACTCCTAGACTCCTCTTTGGTGAAATATAGCTCCTCGGTTTCTTTGGTTTGATTTGAATCTATAGTCTTCTGACTGTATCAGGGACAGGACGCCAGCGAATTGGTGGAGCTCCGGCTAAACTGTGCCACTTTAGATAAGACAAGTATTGTAGTGAGCAATAGGCTTATGTCTTCATATAAGCTCCACCACACGAAAGTCGCACTGGCTCCGCCTCGCACACTTGCCCTTAAAGGCGCAGTTTTCATTTTTACATGTCTCTCTGCAGCGTTTAGTCTATGCACATCAGGACAGGCTGAGTGCATATGGGATGGCAAAATCACCCTTGGACATATACACAGGTCTAATTTGAGCATTTAGTTAACTTGATGTGATCAAAGTCTGCTTTTATCCCTAGGACGGATCAGGTGTGTACACAAGGATACAGTTAGCTGATAAACTGTTACAGTGGGATAGGGAACATGCATTAAACAGTAAACACCTCAACAATTAGACATGCAGCTGCTCTGTGAATACATTTAAGCGGAACAGGGATTGGTTGATGCAGTGGAGTGATGTTTATTCATAATTGCATACAGTTCCTTAGCAGCAATAAAGTAATAATTGCAAGGTGGAACATCATCCCATATGTTTAGCTTTTAAAAACATTGCATTTTATTACCTATATTATAGGCGTATATGTGTCTCCTGTGTGGTTTCATAAACAACAAGCATACGTGCTGCAGTCAAAAGTGAACACAGATCTGCAGGGAGACAGAGGCAGTAATAGGGATGGCTCCAGTATAGATAATGCAGACAACAGGCAAAGAAACAGAGCCAGAAACACTCTTATCTGCACAGCTGCTAACTGAATGAAGCACAGATTGTTTAGCTGCTCGCTTATCAGATCACCCTGGGCATTTGCTTTTAGCTAGTTCTCTGTTTTTCTGACATAATGTTCACTTTACACAGTGTAATTTAACTCAGGCTACAAGGTTGATCAGGTCAAATATACTTTTCTGTGTTTTAGTTTAAGGTAAAAATCTTAGATGTGCCATCCCTAAC
Source organism: Sander lucioperca (assembly GCF_008315115.2). Lineage (NCBI taxonomy): Eukaryota > Metazoa > Chordata > Actinopteri > Perciformes > Percidae > Sander > Sander lucioperca. The sequence goes on along the minus strand of NC_050178.1, from coordinate 6,361,534 downwards.
ACCCTCTATTTCTAGTCACTTAACCTACTTAGATCTTAAGTGGTGCTGTAATAACTATGGCACCTAACCTATCTGGGCTATACAAACCCAACAGTAACATGCACACTAACCAAACACAGTGATACAATGGCTACAAACAACTTGTGTGTTGAATCAATAGTGGCAGAAAGCAGAGGTGTGTGCAGAGAGAGAACAGAGTGTTCTTGTGTCTGAGTTCGTAAATCCTTTACAGCTTGTGCACAAGCCCCCCCACCCAGAAGGCTTTTCATTACATATTTGGTCTCTACATGGACCAGGCTTTCGCTAATCCCCTTTATAATTTCAGCCAAATTTTTGGAATTCCCTGGGCTGGTTGTGACCAGTGGAGGAAGGGGTTTTGCTAGGTGAGAATTACAGTTTGTGTAATGTGAATAAAATGAGCATCACAGTTTGGATTATAAATAATTTACAAGTGTGATGTGATGGATGGTATAGGGAATACTCACCTATAACAATAAAGGTACATTTTCAAAAGGAAAATTAAAAATGAAATTAAATGTAATCAGATACAGTTCATTAAAGCATGTGATTATGTTTATTTCCACTTTATATTTCTGAATCTGTCCGTAAAACTCTTTACATCTCAAAATACGCTTCATGTCCAAACTGTCTCTCTTCCCACTTCAGTCCCGTCTCAGACTATGAATCACTTACCAACAAAAAGGGTGGAGTTGAGTTGGAAATAAAAAAAATTACCTGTATCATCAGTGTAAATGATTTATTCACTATGGAGGCCACAGCATTGATTGCTGAGGTAATTCAATTACGTGCATATTTAGCCTGTGTCCAAAGTTCACACTGATATAAACACAGCAGCAGAAGGTTCAGTGTTGAAGTATGGTGACGTCAAGCCTATGAGTCTGTAGAAGATTTCAGTAAATGTGGTGTTAAGTTTGTGATTGTTTTTGCTAAAATTTAAAGGTTATTGTAAGCATTTTGTGACCAGCAAAGTCTGCAGCTTTCTCTCTTTAGACATGAGAACTGTGGCCGCTACTGACACCTTTAAAAAGCAGCTTAAATAGTCAGTTCACTCACATTACAAAAAGAGATATTTCTCTACTAAACCACTAGTTAAGTAGAAAAACTAGGATTAAGTAGAAAAATAAAATCTGCATATAGCCTATTAAATGTATACCCTAGTCATAGTGATGAAGTATATTTCCCAAACTTTTCCTTTGAAAGCAAATTTTCAAAACATTTTGAAAAAGAATCACATTCACTTCCATTACATTTGGGTTGTGGTAGAAATGATATCTCAAAACCATGACTAATGACGCTATAGCATAAGTTTAGTCAGGAAGAATATAGGTTACTTTTGCATGCTTAGGCCTAGTTAGTTAGTTAGTTTTATTTCTCATGCATCTGCATTTAATCCTCTTACGCATGCTCACTCATTATTCCTTGCTGTCCATCGCTGTCAATTATGTTATCAGCTGTTCTCACTTGTCCATGCTTTTATCTTCAGTAGACTTGACTACTATAACAGTGTCTTTACAGGTCTCTCTAAAAAATCAATCAGACAGCTGCAGCTGATTCAGAACGCTGCTGCTTGAGTCCTCACTAAGGCCAAGAAAGTGGATCACATCACTCCAGTTCTGAAGTTTTTACACTGGCTTCCTGTGCCTCAAAGAATTGATTTCAAAATACTTTTGCTGGTTTATAAATCACTAAACGGTTTAGGGCCAAAATACATTTCTGATCTGCTACTACACTATGAACCACCCAGACCTCTCAGGTTATCTGGGACAGGTCTGCTTGTTGTCCCCAGAGTCAGAACTAAACAGGGGGAAGCAGCGTTCAGTTTTTATGCTCCACGTATCTGGAACAACCTCCCAGAAAACTGCAGGTCCGCCGCAACTCTCAGTTCTTTTAAATCAAGGCTGAAGACCTGTCTTTTTGATGTTGCCTTTCTTTAATTTCTTATACTGCACTGTGAATTTTATTCTCGTATTTTATCTGTTTTAAATTTTTTTATTCATTTTTAACTGCTCTTTAATGTTTTATGGAAAGCACTTTGAATTGCCCTGTTGCTGAAATGTGCTATATAAATAAAGCTGCCTTGCCTTGCCTCGCCTTGCCTCATCAGCTGGTTACATCAGCTGATCTCATTTATCCAAAAGCTCAGTCACACACCTACATTGTTAGCCTGCTGCTGCCTCTGTTTAAATATGATTCTCGCTCTGCCTTTAGAACATTTATGCTGCTACCGGGTCATCTACCAAATGTATGTTCCTCTCACACAAGTCTCCTCATTCGGATGGCAGCAACAGGCCATGCTGTGGCTTCGGCCTCTGGTCCTTGTAGCAGGCTAACGCTGCCATCTGAACAAGGAGACGGCGGAGGTGGTGTGAGAACATAAACACAGCAAACAAGCCGGTGTTTGTGTTTGGCTGAAGGCTAACCCCAGCAGACCAGCTTTCCTAGCTTTCAATCAAATGTTGGCTTCCTGGCCGATAAACTGTGCCAAGACTTAATTATCACATCATCTGTTATAATAAACATTCATCTTAACTTCATTAACTTGTCTCTCCTGATTGAAATAAAGTTAAAACAATGTGCCCAGCTAAGAAAGTAAGAAAACATGGATTTTTATAATTGAGATGAACTGATTTTACCTGTCTTGTTTTATGTATTTGTTAATTGTAAAACCTTTTTTGACTCTTGAAAGGGGATAAATAATGAACTATTTTAAACAGGAACAGTCTCTTTTAATCCCTAAGTAGCCTCAGAGAAATGCAATAGTAGCACACAGAAACAATACAACAACAATACAATACAACATGACTGTGTCCTGCCTTCATGGTTCACGCTGCAGATGAGTTGTGTGTCCAGCCGGTGCAGCTGTGAGCAACAGCCAAGGCTCAGGCTGACACATCGCTGTGTATTACTGCTGGATCGTGGTTTTGTCTGGCAGACCCACACACTTGGCTCCTGCCGTGGAAACAAAACACAAATCCCCAGGCAACGGGCTGTCGTGTCTCTCTAGAATGTAAATACGACCATATTAAAGCACTACTTGTTAATCATACCAAACTCCTGAGAATCCTCCAGCTGCTTCACTTATTAATCACTTCCTGTATTGGTACAAAGACATCGGGGAAATGCAGGGATTTTAGAGTAAATTGCCTCACACAGGTATTTTCTATTTTGGAGCGCAATATAATCAAAAGCAGCAATAACGAGTCATCATTGCATCACTTCCCATCATTGTTGAGTGGTTCAAGTGCCGCCACAGCTTGCTGTTAGTAATGGGTGGAGCGAGCCACACCGCCTCCTTGATGATGACAGGGTGTGTTTAGTCTCCATAACCCAAGGATCACTTTAGACATAGACTGGGGGAGTTATTGGCATGCTCATCCTATGACTGAGACTGAATCAAAGTCATGTTAGTAATTATGATAGCTGATTATTAGTAAGGCTAACATGCTGTAATAATTCGTCTTTTTTGGATTTTGGGAAGTAGTAAAAAAGAGTGGGAGCATACATTTACAGTCACACATAATCCCCTACACAGGCACCCACACAAACACTCTCATTTGTGTCTGGTGTTTGGGGAGAAGCTGTGAAAACGACAGCTGTGGTGTGATGGAGAACGTCATGCTGGTTCGACTTTCTCCAGCTGCTAGTTCAGAGCCAACTCTGCTCACTGGAGCTCTACAGGATTGACTGACACAGATGGAAACCCGCTCCTAATATGCTTTGTTTCCGGCCTCACAACTAACATCACCTATCTTTTGACTACATTTTCATTTTTTGTTGTGGATTATTGAATCCTAGGGTCACATAAAGAAATACATTACCTGTTTCCCGCAATGTAATGCCTGCATTGTATTTCGGACTTCCAAAACAGGAGTTTCTGGCATTTGGCCGATGAGTATCCCAGGTTTCCGGTGTTCCTGAGCTTAGCCTGTAGAGGCGAAGGTTTAGGTTGTGCTTAGGTAATGTAGCAATATATTAATCTTAAGTAACAACTGATTGCTAAGGGAATTGGCTCTTCCCCTGATTTCCTGGTTCAGTCTCACTCGTGGGGGATATTAGAAACACAGCACACAGCAGGACCCAAGGCCCCCGACTCTGCTGATAAAGATTTCAGATGTTGTCCACCAAGAAGATCAGCAGGCTTGCCATCAAAGGGGGGCACTTCTAATGGAGAAGGGTATAAATCAGTAGCCTCCGCATTGCTCTCTTGGTACACTAAGAAGACAGAAAAACACATGTGTAATGAAGGATGCAGTCCATATGAGCTGGTCAGTGAGCTGAACAAGTCCTGTTTCCCCCATTTGTGTGTGTGTGTGTGTGTGTGTGTGTGTGTGTGTGTGTGTGTGTGTGTGTGTGTGTGTGTGTGTGTGTGAGTGTGTGTGTGTGTGTGTGTGTGTGTGTGTGTGTGTGTGTGTGTGTGTGTGTGTGTGTGTGTGTGTGTGTGTGAGAGGGAGAGAGAGAGTGCATGTGGCAGGGTCTGATGACAGGGACTGAGTCATACAGGGCAGAGTGTGCTTTGTCAGAGTGCCTTTTGTTCCATTCACAAATGAATTTAGGGCCCCTGATGAAGTCAGCCAGACTACCTGATCTAGTGCTGGGCAGCAGCCACATTAATTCCTCACAACAGAAATGCTCTGGATCACCGCTCACACAAGCCTCTTAACGAGCGAGCCTACTGGTTCAGAAGAAATGCAGATGAGTTCCAGCTCCCATTTTCCATCCTCTACGAGCAGGTTGGCTGTGCAGACGCATAATGTTTGGGGCAAAATGTGACGCTCCAGGGGGAGAACCGTGCGTGGGTGGGAATGCAGTCCTGAGCTAAACTCAATCGTCAGGGTACGAGGACTATAATGGCCTTGGGGCTACATGCTGAAAGCTAAGCCAGATGAATAATTAAACTGCCATCTACTTCACTACAACATCATTTGTACCTTTTCTCAAGAGTTAATGCAAAGCCACACTAACCCATGGTGTTGTGAAACTTAGTGATGTGAAAAGTAATAAATGAGTGGAGAAACCTAACAAATGCAGATGCTTCCATACAGGGCAGGAAGATCCACGGAAAGATTTGTTTGTGAGTATGAACACTTTAGTTTGTTGCTAATTATTTTATATTGTTATCCATCTCAATATTTACATCTTCATATGGTATCATGTTTATTGTACTCTATGACTAAAACAACTAAAAAATTATAAAGAATATGACACCATGGTTCATGCCAAGACAAAATTGAGACTTCAGATGAGCCATCTTCACTGCTTTGTAAATTTAGCTCTGGGTGGAAAGAACATTCAAAGTCAAGTTAAAGACTATAATTATCTTGGAGCCAGCAGATTATTCTCAGCTCCGTAGAAAAAATAATGGGTTATCACTGCTGTACACCCTATTTTTAAATCATGTAACAAGTGACGCTCTAGGTCTGATTACTTGGGTGCAATAGTGTTATTCTGATTCAGCTTCTTAAACATAGTTAATGCTTTGTCCTGTAGGTCTACTGTGCATTCAGTGAACTAACAGTAGGGTCACTAAGACGGACAGCTTCTGTTTGAAGAGGCGGTGAAATGTAGAATTAATGAGTTTTAACATAAATCTCAGTTTATCCTTGCCTTCTTTCTGCTTTCTGGTAAACCCTGCAGACACTCTCCTCCACGCACTGCTGTGGTCCCTGGCAGGAAATAAATCAGCCGGGGAGCCGCCCCAGCCCAAACACTGCAAGGGCCTCTGGAGCCTGAAGGGGTGTGGGAGGTGTACACTGAGCTCACGGGGCACAATGTGCTTGTTACTTCCTCGTCAAGTAAAAAAACATACTTTGCTGTATACACAGACGTGCACATAAACTTACATTAACTCATGAAAAAATGTGTGCATATAGACATCTGCACATACTTGAGTTTACACATCAGTAAGCAACAGACAGGCACATGCGCTTGCTTAAGTCAAACATTTTCATTTTTGGATTTTTCCCACACAAGCAACACTTTGAGAGCAGTAGTCTATACTTAACACCCTCTACCCTCTACCTCTAAATCCAACTCTAAAACTATATTTACTGTAAAGCTCCTGACATAATTACTCCATCATCATCATTTTGGAGCCTTCTCCTGAATCCCTTTTACTGACAAGCATTTTTTTAAGATTTCACTACACAGGAGTGTCATTTTACACTTCTCTAAGAGATATCACACTCACATACGTGTGCCTCTGACCTCAGACTACCTTTGAAGGACTGGCTTTAAATAGGGGCTCATGTCGAAGTGGTTAAGACACATTGTGACACTCTGCTTGCGTTAAAGAGCCTTGCATGTTATCTGTCGTGACCTGAAACAGGCCCCCGAATGTGTCTGTCTTTAGAAGACATTTACAAAAGAATTGAAGATAGTACCAAGTTTTACAAAAGAAAACTAATGGAACCCAGTTTAGTTTACTGTACAGCATGTTTAGCAAGACTAATTTCTCAGAACTTAGAGAAAGTATTCTGCTCATGTAAAGTTTCCACTGTGAGTTTTTAGGGAGATCAAACATATCAGACATCAGGCAATTGCCCTTATGCATGTGTCTCTCTGACTTACTCTGGCCTGATAATTAGCTTTGCCTAATTAAAATGCTGGCGTAATAGCCTGGAATAACTCTGCACAGAATACACTTGAGCACAAAGCTTCTGATTAAAATGTGGGCAATTTTCCATAGAGCATGTGTGTCTGTGACGTCTGAGACAGCAGTATGTGTCCTGCATTTGTAGGCAACAATAGCCAGCCATCCAATTACCAATCAAGTGTCATTGACAAGGATAAGCTCGGATATCCTGACTGCAGATGATGATAGTCTTGAAGCATCTGCTACTCACTTTATTATTTAATCATATCCATTTAGGTTGCTCTTATCTGCGGACAGGATGAGGAGCCTAATGTTTACATTCTAGTCCCACCACAAACACACATATGAAGCCTCTCAGGCCACCATCTAGTCATAAACGAGAGAGTACACACAGAGTGATAGACAGACCAGACAGCCTGGGAGGTGGCCTGTCTTTGAATGTTTACTCAGATTAGAGTTCAAACTGAAAGTAAGCATCTTGAAATGCATCAGAATTCGACAAGAGAACAAGATGGCAGAGTCTTTCACATTGAAGTGCTTTATCAAAAAGCAATGATATATGGCAAAAGTAATCACGCCTGCTTGCCCATAACATAGACTCCTGCTGCACAGTGAGTGCTTTGAGCTTATCCTGCATAGCTGCAATCTTCTTTTGAAGTGAGCTTGCAAAGTGTTCCCACCAGGACCCACTAATTAAGTTGGTGCTCATTAAAGTGCTGAAAGTAGCTCCTTTGAAATATTGTCTGGAATGCTGCAAACACCAAACAAATCCTGGTGAAATCTTTCAGTCTATGTCTTTTCAGATTAAGAACAAACAATCAAAGGTTGAAATGTGTCTGTTCTCTGTATGGTGAGAAAGCATGATAAAAGTCATATGTAAAAATGTTTTACATTAAAGTCCAAATTCCATTAAAGATGAAGGGCTATCTGCAGCTCTGCAAATTGTTCACTATTTGTAACAGAGAGGCGAAGAAGGGAGACTCTAACATATTCTCTCAAAATATGCCCAGCTCTAACTAGTGGATGCATACCAATCTCAAGCCAGATTAGATTGTAAGTCATTGAAAGGGGTCCAAAACACCCAACTCTTCCCTCCCCTGTTCCAACAGCTCCTTTCACAGATATCTCTACTTGGCCCTCTATCAGGACAGGAAGCACCCAGCTGAGAGAGACAACAACAGTTCTGCTTCCTCTGGCTTTTCCCCTGCTCTGGGAAACTGAGCTAATAGGAAGTAGATAAAGCATCTTGGAAACCAAAATGTGTTGAGTTTGTGTTTATGAGCGTTCACATGCACGTACAGTATGTTCACATGCACTTGTGACATTGCAAGCCTAAGAGTGGGACAAATAACGTCAGCACAGGATGAACAGCAGAGCTTAGAGCACAGGCAGCACTTCATGGGAGTACGTCAGCATGTTGTTGGCAGTCTGTGTGAGAAGAAGCAGACCCTATAGATGTGTTTTCCTAGTCCCCTGTTGCCTGTTACTCAGAACAACAACAGACACACAGGGGAAGAATGGATTTTCTAATGGGAAAGACTTAAGTCTGATGGACGTGCTGGCCTACACCGAACACCTTACTTGTACAAGAGCACAAACACCACTCCCTGCTGTCTTCTGGCCTTTTGTGTTTGCATAGGCACGTGTCTATATGACGTAATGCAGATCTCTCATGTGATACGGCTATAGCTCGGCAAACAGAGCTGTGTGTTGTTGTTCCAAAGCTAGTGTAGTATTGGTGATATTTACACCTTCAGTCAAATCATGGTCAGGAAGTGAAGAGGTATTTTGAGGGGGCAAACATTCATCACCATCAAAATTCAGCTTGATGATTCACATGGGAAAGAGGGAGTTAGAGAGGTTAGAGTGTGAGGGGGTTTGAGAAAGATGGGTCAGGGAGTAGTCACAGGAGAGAAGCCACCCACACTTACCACAAAGGCTTGACTCATGCGGTTTCGTTGGCACACAGCTGTGGGACAGGGACATTACACTGGGTCTCCTCTCCAGTATGTGCTGCCTGCCCCCTGAGCCAGAGCAGAGTGGAGTGTCCAAATCACTCACAGCGGCTTTCACGACTGGAGCCACGGTGATGGGCGACTGATTAGAGTAGACACACAATTATCTAAATCATGACATAAGACCCTGCAGAGAGCGAACAATGTCAGAGCTTGTAGTGATGCATATTGTCATGAGTGTCACTCCTACTACAGTGAGAGTGTGTAGCATGCTTTGGCAGTGAATAACTGAGCTCTGCAACACTTTGTGAATCTGTTTTTCTTTTAAAGATTATTTTTTGGGGCATTTTTAGGCCTCTACCTCCACAGGACAGACGAAGACATGAAAGGGGAGTGAGGGACGGAACGACATGCAGCAAAGGGCCGCAGGCCGGAGCCGAACCCGCGGCCGCTGTGTCGAGGAGCAAACCCCTACACATGTGCGCTCGCTCCACCGACCAGGCCAACCCGGCGACGTGAATCTGTTTTTCTGATCACTTACAGTTTTTTTCCAACAGCTTACACACATTTTCAAAACTATGTCTCTTTTTTTGAAACACTGCATTCAAAATACCATAAACACATCTCAAAATGAAGCATTTGCATCAAACGGCAAACACTTTTTTCATAATAGTACATTTTTGGATATATCATGTACACACTGTTGTTCTAAATCTAAAGCTCTTTTGGCTTTCTTAGGCTTATATCTACATTTACAATGTTCTAGAGAGAAAGTAATCGACTGAGAGGGGTTGAAAAGTGCACTGTAAACAACAATGCAATGTTACAGTAAAACAGAAAATATTTATTGGACAAAACATCACATTTGTAAGAGTAGCACAGTGTTGTATACAGTAGCATGAAACAAGAAAACAAAACTACAAACATATGTAAACCAAAGGTATCATATTTAGAATAAAGAATATGTGTGTGTGTGTGTGTGTGTGTGTGTGTGTGTGTGTGTGTGTGTGTGTGTGTGTGTTGTGTGTATTTGTGCGTGCTTGTGTATCATGGCGGGGAATTGTATGCACAAACAAAGTCTGATTGATTTGTAATGCTGAAATAGTCATTAGATAGTTGTATGAAGTATGGACGCCATTGTAAAGCTACTCAAGATGGGCTTCTCTCATGGTCAATCTGTGGTTGATCACGTGATGAATAATTTTGATTGGTTGTGCTTAGAAAAGGAAAGCAAGTCACTTCCTGTTAGATTTTTGTGTCTTAGGTAGATAATTGTGTGTAGTGTTTTGAAAAAGTGTTTTATGCAATTGAAAACTGAGTGAAAGGCTGAGAAATAGCTTATGATTTTGGAGATTTGCTGTGTTATTTTGCACTTTGAGTGAGAGGTTTCAAAAATCGTGTGACATGAAAAGATTTTGTGTGTAAGCAGTTGAAAAAAACTGTAATTTTCCAAATTTAAAAGTGAATCCTTTATGTAAAAAAAGGACATACAACTATGTTTTGTACTGTGTTTGAACAGTACACACTGTACACTGTTTTGCACATTGTGTGCTTGTTATCGTTCCTTTTCTGCAATCTCTAATCAGTTATATTTATGTTGTATAACAGGGTCAATAATTTCCGTGTTGTGATCAGAGAAAATGAGACAAACTCTCTTCCGGGGTTATGATATGTAACACCGGATGTTTTTTGAATGTTTAAGCACCTTGCCTCGCTTTCCTGTTTTCATCTCACTGTGTCCATGGTCACATTACGCTTGTATAGCCAGGCTGATAAAACCTTCCCTCCTATGGACACAAAGATAAGAGCCTGTGATTACGACATCTAGAATAGTTAGCATGCACTCTTACCAGGGCACGGCACACATGTGGTGTGTATAAATCTGTTCTTACCAGCTCTCTCAGTGCTTAAGGGTGTTTCCTGATTGGATATGTTGAAATCTTCTCTGCTATGGAAGCCACACAGTGACACATAATGTAAAAACTTTCCTGGCGTGTGTGCTGTGTATGACTGGATTACTCAACAATAGCTCAGGGGCCAAGTTGTGTTTGTCACCACTATAGTGAATTAAGAGCAGGTACCTGTTCCAGTATTAGCCAGCTAGGCCAGATATAAGAAAATGACAAGAACTGGATAAGAACCGGTAGACAGCACTGGAGGGTTGGAGGTATTACATATTTTGATTTTAAACACCTGTGCGAAACATTTCAAAGACTGGCCATCCTAGACAGATTACTGAATTAGCTTCTAAAAGTTATCATGAGCTGTCATTGTTCCGAACCACAATGTTACCAAAAGCCTGGGAAAAGTTAAACAGTTAGGAGCCAGCTCACCCTGGAGTCAAGTGAGTTCCTCATTGGAGAAACCTCAGTGAGCCCTGGATCAAAGTACGCCGGCTTGTTGGAATAATGTTGTGGCAAACCCATGTGTTTACAGAGCTCCCCATTGTGGTAAACATGGATTTAAAAAAAAGTCTTACAGCTTTTAAACTCCCACCACCCACACTGTCTCATAAAGGCAGGACGTGGTTGAAAGTACAGCTTGAGCTGGACGCAGACGTCCTTCTGTTCCACTAGCCGAATTTTGTGTGGCTGACTGATTTGAGTCTAGTGTTTCATACACATACAAAGCCCACGCATTGTTTGTTTTACATGTTGCCCTAGTGATAGTGGCATCGCTCAAAAGTTGACCTGAATAGATGCTGTGGGGGTAGCACCGTCACAGCTTGATTCGCTTTGCTTCCACTAAACTTGTAAGAATAGAAATTGATCAGACATATTGTAGTCTCCTATAATGAAAATCAATCCCAACAAATACATCATACTGGTCTTGTTTACTCTCAATAGCATTAATTATACAGTGTCTTCTTTGTTCAGATTCAGTGTCAGCTGCTGATATACACTTACAGTGCTGCTGTCCACAAAGCTTTTCGATACTTAAGTTCAAAATTAGATGGTCACTCTCAGTGCTGAGAGTATGATTGGTTACTCTACCCAGTGTGCAGGAAGGCTGGAGTGTCTGAATGTGGCATTGGGAGTGTGTTTCTGGAGTGACAGTGATGGGGAGAGATCAAAACAGACCATCCTGGCCCAGATGGGGAGGGGTGGGGGCTGTGTGCTGTTTGTTTCTGGATCAACACGCTGTTCTTTCCCTGCTCTGTTAGCTATTTGATAGGCAGAGGCATATATTTCTGCCGTCTGATTGCTTTACAACCTATTGGCACCAGACCGTCTGCCTCAGGTAGAATCTGCACCTGTGTGCTCAGCAAGACTGATAGGGCACAAACTACACACAGGTCTGGAGACAGCCTCTTAAGGCTTCAAAATTTGACTGTCTCTTGAGTCAGAGGAGTCAGGTACTTTATGAGTAAGTGTTAATTGGGGAATCAGATAACCCATATGTGTACTGTTACACATTGAACTCATTTTATGCTACTGTGCTGACAATATGAACATAAATGAATTCTTAGTGACAAAATATGAAGTTACAGAGCCTCCTATTAGTTTCCCAGGCCTTTAACAATTAATTGTCTGTACCAGGCAAACTACTTTCCAAATAATGGCAGAAATAAGTTGCTTGTGTTAGCAAGAAATCCAACTTCTTTAAAGAAAGGCTCTTGCAGAGGGCTCAAATGTTTGTCAGATAATCGTGGGGCAACACTGGAGGTTTGTCATCTGTGACTGGTTGGACCTGATCTGTCACTTGTGTCTCTGTCCTGTCTCAGAGCACAGAGGGTGGGGTTTACCCCTGGCCTGTCTGTGCAAAAGAGTACAAAAGTATTTACATTGAACGTCTCTATATATATATATATATATATATATATATATATATATATATAGTTGATTATTTCTATTTTGAAAACATAGCATCTCTTTACTTCCCCAAAGTAAATGGGCAAAAGATTTTTTATTTATTTAAGTTAAGTTAGATGTGCAGACTGTGTAACTAGTAAAAGTATATCACTAAAACTATTATGTGGCACTTACTTTTTATATCAACAGGCTTCTGAGAAAGGAAGGCTGCCTGTTACTGTGATTCTCTGACAATACACCTATGTAGGTATGTAGTTTATATAAAGTGTCACATACGTATATTGCTAGGAGCTGTCGTATACTTCTATCTTAACCATCTTTGATGCATGACTTGGATCCCCACTGTTCACACTCACTGAAGGAAGAAAAAAAAAAAAAGATCAGCATATTGTGCAACCATTTGGCACAGAGATCGTTGTGTGTCAGGCCATGCAAGTAAATGTGTGCAG